>NC_091746.1:27847060-28007060 GCF_043380555.1 Nothobranchius furzeri
AATGTTGTTTGTGCCATGTCATTAAAAAAATTCTCATTATTGATGGTATCTAAGGAGAACCCACTTGTAAACGAGATGGTGCATCTCATCCTCCGAGAACAAATAAAGTAAATAAATAAAAATATATAAAGAAGAAAAGTGTTTTTCATTAGTTGGATGGTAAATGAAAGAAAAGAGAAGCGAGTTTTACTAAATGAGATGTGTTGTTTAATTTCTAAAGACAGTAAAGTCGGACACCCGAGTGTGACCGTTTGTATCAGAGAATACATTAAAAGTTTGTCAAACCTTGAAGAACTGATGGACCAAAATCAAGAAAGACAACAAAAAGTAAAGATTAGCTCTTTTTTCTGGGTTTTCAAAGAACCAAGAAATGCAAATTCAGTAAAGTAGCAAGAACCAATAGGAGGGTTTCCCTTAAACATAATTCTATTATGGTGCTGATGTCTCTGATCAAAAATTACAGGCCTATCTCTACCAGGCCTTGTACATCAAAACTGCTTGAGAAAGTCGTTTATCAGCAACTGGTCTCACATTTAGCTGACTCTGATCTGTTTGAGGTTTTCCAATCAGGGTTCAGGTCTGGCCACAGCACAGAGTCGGCTCTACTGAGGGTCTTAAATGACATCCAATCACTAGATCAGGGTACATCTGTGGTGCTTCTATTGTTAGATCTGATGGCAGCTTTTGACACCGTTGACCACGTGATTCTACTTGATCGCTTGGAATGATGGGTTGGGATCAAAGGGTCTGCTCTGGACTGGTTTAGATCGTATCTCCACAACAGGACATTCTGTGTTAAACTGGGTGATGTTTTTTCTTCTTGGGAGGGGCTCCACTGGGGGGTCCCGCAGGGATCGATCCTTGGTCCACTTTTGTTTGCAATTTATCTGCTTCCTCTGCGGTCCACCTTTCGTAAACATGGCCTATCATTCCATCTCTATGCTGACGATTGCCGGATTTACTCTCCATTGTCAGGAGAAATGTCTCTATCCAGTCCTTTGTGTCGTGTCTTAACGAGGTAAAGTCTTGGCTAATGGCCAACTATCTGCATCTGAATGAGGGAAAGACAGAGCTCATTGTTTTTCACCCCAATAGCAGGGTTGTGGGTCGTTATGTTGATTTTGGCCCTCTTTCTCCCAACTCAAAACCAGTTGTCACCAGTTTGGGGGTGAAAACTGACGCTGGACTTAAATTTGATGCTCACATCAACTCTGTGATCCGGTCCAGTTTCTTTCATCTGAGACTTGAGTTTGAATTTGGTCCTCTTTTATGTTGATTCATTGGTCTCTTTATCCCTTGTTTCACCCGTTTGTTTTCTACTTTAATGTTTTACCTTTTTTGCACTCTTTGAATTGCTTTTATTTTCAATTTATTCATCATGTTTCACGTTTCTCACGTACCATGTTCAGCGCTGTGGGCTTCCCGACAGGGTCGCGGAAGGCACTGTATAAATAGAGCTTTGATTGATTGATTGATTGATTGATATATTATTATACTATCAATGTATCAGGTAGTCTCATCAGCGCGCACGTGTGCGTGCGTGTGAGTGTGTGTGTGTGTGTGTGTGTGTGTGTGTGTGTGTGTGTGTGTGTGTGTGTGTGTGTGTGTGTGTGTGTGTGTGTGTGTGTGTGTGTGTGTGTGTACTTGTACAGCTATCCTATTTAGGACCAGGAATAGCATATTCACTAGTCTTCTGAAGACCAAAGGTCCGTGTTAGGACCAAAACCCGGATCCAATACGTTGGACTCCCTGTTTTAGACTTAGAAGTGAGGTTGACACATAAGATGTGAATTGAGTTTTTATGACAGTTAAGTTTAGGAATACACTGGTCAGGGTTTGGGTTAGGTGTCAGCAAGATTTAGTCTTACACTTTCTGGAGATCCTGAACGCACCAACATTCCATAATAATCACAACGGTATTCCCCTCAACCAATTAACTCTCGTGAGTCGCTACTGCTCCATTCTCTCGTTCGGTTTTTACCAGTCTGCAGGTAGCAGCTATCGAGTGATGGTGATCTTTTTCTCTCTCAACATTCTGACCTTTTTTTTTCCTTGAGACACGGTTTCTTTCTGGGTTCATGCGTCCATGAGACTGTAAGTTTATCTCTTTACTGGACGGATTCAGTTTGCTAAACATTTTTACTGTTGAGTTTATCATGTTCAAATAATTAGCTTAGTATCTCGTTTCTGTTGTAGTTTGATGTAATATTCGTTAGCATTAAAGGTCATATTAGTTATTCTGCTCCATTACTGTTCATTTGGCTTTTCATTGCTCTTACGCAAGTCCCGTTGGTGATGCGTCCAAGATCCGTCGGAAACCAGACATTCCACTTACCGCACTTACGTCCTGTGGTGCATTCACTGACTGTAGGAAATTTCTGTTTTAGGCAAGAATGTAAATGTTGGTCAAATCTTTATTGGGTTGAAGTGAGATATTTATATGTATACATCACTTAATAAGTACTTGTTTATGTTTTTATGTTTATTTATTTAGCAGACGCTTTAATCCAAAGCGACTTACAATTTATAACCCATAGGGCATGTTGTGATCTTGCACTAATACAGTTTATTAGTTATTGTGTTAAGCAGAATGTTGTTTCTTTAATAACTTCTTGTGCATTATTTTGTCTGAAGAAACCATAAACAAGATCATTAAAGAGTGGCGTGAAGAGAAGTGGCGTCTCATCATCGTTCTGGCCGGAAAACCTGAGGGGATCTAAAATCAGCAACATTAGTAAACCCTTCTTTACATGAGGCATAAATGCAGTTACTGAAATGAATGCAAGTCAATACAGAAACATAATATGGTTAGAAATACAAGTGTGTGTGTGTGTGTGTGTGTGTGTGTGTGTGTGTGTGTTTGAATGATTTGGAGTCCTCGGACTCTGAAAGGCGCTTTACAAAAGCGGGTCATTTATCATTATTATCCACCATGAATCCAGTTAAATGAATAAGACACTGAAGTCTCCAGTAAGAAACTGAAGTGTTACGTTATATGTGAAGCTGCCTTGCTTAGTCATACAGATGTAAATGATACAGGTTTGATGTAGAAGGTCTGGGGTTACTCAGGAGGAAAACCACAAAGAAGTCCCACCCAGCAGACCAAAACTAGGGCTGTAAAGATGGTCCGTTTTATTTGGCCCCCATGAGCCACAGGGTCATGATCCGTGTCCCAATGAAAACCGTTAAAGAGAAGTGATGTCTGACTTTACACTAAAGTCTCCTTCAGCTTCAGAAAGCACCAAAAGAACTGGAAGACGTAACGAACTGCAGATCAAAAAGAGAAGACGGAAAAAAAGTTCTCCCACGATATAAAATGTGTTCATGTTGCTATTAAACAGCAACGTTTAATGATTCTAGTAATGGTAACCAGAGTCAATTTTATTATGTTTATCTAACCACCCATCTTCCTCTGATTATCTGGGGTCGGGTCGTGGGGGCAGCAACCTTAGCAGAGAGGCCCAGACTTCCTTCTCCAGTTGCTCGGGCCAGCTCCTCCGGGGGAATCCCGAGGTGTTCCCTGGCCAGACGAGAGACATCGTCCCTCCAGTGTGTCCTGGGTCTTCCTTTAGGTCTCGTCCTGGTAGGACGTGCCTGGAAAACCTCACCAAGGAGGCATCCAGGAGACATCCTGACTAGATGCCCGAGCCACCTCAACTGGCTCCTCTCAACTTTAAGGAGCAGCAGGTCTACTTCAAGCCCCTCCCGAGTGACTGAGCTTCTCACCCTATCACTAAAGGTTGGTTTACGCTTGACGCATCCGCGAGGTCCGCACGGCTCCGCACGGCAAAATTGCGTAATTTTAAGAACCCGTACCCCTCCACCGCACGGCCCAAACTTTCTGCACCGCGCACCTAGGAAATTTTCTAACCACGCGGACGGTCGGACGCAGAAAAACATGGCGGACCGGCAAGAACTAGTATGGCAGAGGTTCGTAAATACAGACATTTGTATGATTCAGCTCTCAGAGATCACCGTGATCAACATGTTGTTAATAATTCTTGGAGAGAAATAGCTCGCACTGTCGTAAAACACGAGGACGCTGTTAAAAATGCTGGAATGCCATGTTGTAAACAGTAATTTCTACTTCTACTATGGTGTAGTGTTGGATGCATGCCGTAGAGCTCCATGCTGCCCCCTACAGTTTGGGAGAATATTGGCTCACCGCAGAGACGAGCCGCATGAACCATAAACGCTGCAAGTTGTGAAGCGCGTTCCAGCCGCGAGCCGCATCACCAAGCGGAAAGTGAATGCGTCAAGCATAGACCAAGCTTAAGGGAGAGCCAAGACATCCTGAGGAGAAAACTCATTTTGGCCGCTTGTATCCATGATCTCATTCTTTTGGTCACCACCCAAAGCTCGTGACTGTCGGTGAGGGTAGGAACGTAGATCGACCGGTAAATTGAAAGCTTCGCCTTCCTGCTCAGCTCTCACCTCACCACGACAGACCGGTACAACGCCCGCATCGCTGCAGACGCAGCACCAACGCTTTGTTTCCAACCATTAAGAAATATTTATGCTTTAATTAGACTTTGGGGCATTTGTAAAGGTTCTAATAATAAATAGTCCATTTGGAAATTATTTCTGACCAGATTCAAAAATTTGAGGTGAAAACTGTGGCCGTCTGTGACTCTGCCACCACTAAGTCAGTAGGGTTCAGGACACCAACCACTCAGTGACCGGCCCGGTTAGTGTTCAGAAAACAAACACACAACATTGGCTATATTCTAATAGTAGTTATTTGTGGTTGACAAACGTGTGTTTGTCTCTCAGCAGCACCTTTGCTGTTTGTAGACATCAGAGCAAAGTGGGAGTCTTTGCAGCCCGAGTGAACGGTTGGAAGGTTGGAAGGCTCTCATCAGGTGTCTGCAGTCATGCGCACCGATGTCTGCAGCCCAGCGAAAGCACACAGCATTCCACATTTCATCTTTATTTGTGTTTTTAGAAGAACATGCACATGGAGACACCGACAAACATCGATGAGCCGCCTGTTTTTTTGGGTTTGTTTGTTTCAGTTTTTTTTCTACAGAGTTGAAAAGCTTTCATCTTCAAATATGTCAATCTACTTTGGCCTGTGTTTTGTGTTTTCTGAGAGGTGGACGAGAACGCTCAGGAACACACTGAGAAAAGCTTTTATGTCTGCACGCCTAACCTGATGTTCGTACTCTAAACTTTCCAAGCGTCATCTCTCCCTGACTGGTATGAACAGAGCAACTTGAGAGGTGCTGGGCTTAATCTTTAGGCCCATCAGAGATGACAGAGCGGTGAAATAATCAAAAACTTCTACGGCCGCTCTGCAGGCAAATTCCACTGGTTGTGAAGGAAGCCAAAGATAAAAGAGTGCCTTTGAAAAGACTTTCCATGCAGAGTCACATATGTGTTTTTCCCCTCGATGTAGCCTGAACTGGCTCACTACCCCCCGATGGGACGTGCATGCATGTACTGGAATATACAGAAGGCAAAAACAACATATATATATATATATATATATACATTAATATATATATATACACATATATTAATGTATATATATATATATATATATATATATCTATATATATATATCTATATATCTATCTATATATATATATATATATATATATATATAGGAGAAGAAGAAGAAAATAAAAGAAAAAAGCGCCTCTCAAGATAAAAATCACGAGGCCCTTCACAAAAACAAAAATTGTAAAAATATAAAAAAGCATTTAGAAAACGTTTAAAAATATATATTTAAAATGAGCAAAAATAGGCAGTTGTGATTAAAAAATTTTAAGAAAGAGAGAGTGAATAGGAAAGAGAGAAATTAGTGGATCCTGAGGAAGGTGGAATAGGTGGGGAGAACAGAATAAAGAGTGGTGAAGAAGGTCATACAAAAAACATATACATATATATATATATATATATATATATGTATATACATATGTATGTATATACGTATATATATGTATATATGTATGTATATACGTATATATATGTATATATGTATATATATATGTATATACATGTATATATATATATACATATATATATATGTATATATATATATATATACATATATATATATATATATATATATATATATATATATATACATATATATATATATATATATATATATAAATGTGTGAGTTTGGGTGTACAAAAAGCATGTGCACACACACACACACACACACACACACACACACACACACACACACAAGGCTGTTGTCATTACTCGCTCCGTCAAAGTAGATCATATAGGTATTAATTGAGAGTGCAATCATGCTCTGAGCCCATGGTTCAAAGGAGCTGATAATAAGCTGTGATAGGTCCAGCTGATAGAAAGTCAGGCAGGCTGTCGGCATGCACAGTGTGTGTGTGTGTGTGTGCTTTGTCTTGTGCTGTTGTATATCCATCGTTCTTTAAGATCCACATCTCTGGTGAAGAAACCTCATCTTTGTGATGGGTTAGTTTCTGCGTGCCACAGACCTCTAAACCACCACCACCACAGCCACAATTTGGATTTACCTCCTTAAATGCATGCATGTGCTTGTGCATCAACGTGCATTCGCATGTGTGCGTGAGCCACCACTCCAGCCACTAACTTGTCTTGCAGCCAGCTCTGTATTCCTGGCATCATTGCGGTCGATAAGACAGTGGCATGCAATATTAATGCAGAGATCTGCTGTGGTTGTTAAGAGCCTCGGACAGCCTGCACTACTGTTTCAGAGAGAGCTGAGAACAAACACCGAGCCTGAGACACAGAGGTGAGGACAACGCTAGGAAGGAGAGAACAGTGGAGGGAGGGAAGGACTGGAGGAATGGAAGAAGGTGTGAGAGGGGAAAAGGGAAACTGGGGAAAGCAGAGCGAGAATTTGGGAAAGAAAAGCAGCTAAAGCGGGGGGCAGGCACAGGTCAAGGGACAGGCGGGAAAGGTCAACAGATGACAACAGCAATAAAAAAAAAAGAAAATTGGAGACATGGAATGAGGTTGAAGAAAACAAGGAGAGAATGGAAGACTGATTTAAAGGATGAGTGGGTGAAAGTGGAGTCGCAGATTCGAATGACAGAAAAGCCGAGCGGAGAATGAGATGGAAGGAAGTGTGGTTCAGACCAAGAAGAAGAAAAAGAGGAAACTGGGAGATGAGTTTAGGAGTGGTAAAAATAGTTACTGCAGAGGAGTGATGTGAAAAGCCAGAACTGCAGTTTGATCAACTCACTAGTGATAATAAGAAGTAATGAACAGAGCCCGTCGACGGAGAACAGAGTCACACATTAAAGCAGATGAGAAAAAACACATCTTATTTAATGCCTGTCACAGTCAAGCATCACTCCCAAATATGAACACATGCCACCACTTCCTGGAGCTGTTGCCTTGCAACTTTTAAGCATTAAACCATGAAGCTGCTGCAACTTAGAAAAAAAAATTTGAAGAAAATACAAATGAGCTTACAAGACTTATAACTGACAGCACAGAGAACCTTGACCTAAATTAGCTCCAGTCTTTTCCCTGATGTCCCGCGCCTTTAATGCAGCTTTCTCCAAAGCAACTTTTCAGAAGTCTGCTCTTCTTAAGTGGTCCAGGTGTCTCGGGGGACTGGCTCAACGCTTCTGGAAACCTCTCATTTGTATTACTGTATTTGTCTCTCTGCTTGCTAACCCGCCCCCCACCACCGGCCCCCCAACCCCTTTAACCCTGATGCAGGGGCGCCTCCAGAAATTGTTGATAGGGGTGGCCAGATGGGGCCAAAGAAATTTTCGGGGTGGCACACCAAATTGGTACTTGTGGTAACTCTGGGAGAATTCAGCCTGTGGCGATGTGCTGCATTGCGCCTTTATTTGTTTTGATTAAAATAAAGTACGTATCCAAAACTTTTAACTTAAATTTGACTAACACAAACATTTCAGAAAAATACATTTCAGCTATTTAAAATGTTATCCCTAATTACATTTAAAAATTAATTGTTTGAAGGTAAATTCACCTGTTGCTGTGTTAAAAAAAACTATGGAGATAAAAACATTTTTTTAAATGGTGAGCAACAGAAACATATGCATTTTTTTCATTCTGATTATTTCTTTACCCTTTAACTGTAATATTTTTTATTTTGTTTTAAAATTATGTCTTGAATAAACAAGATCAATATATGTTTTTACTGAATATTAATATGATTTGTTAACATTGGCTTTTCCTTGTGGGGCCAACAATTTTCTAGGGGTGGCCATGGCCACCCCAGGCCACCCCTTGAGGGCGCCCTTTCTCTCATGCATTCAACAGCACCTCCAAAAATAAATTAAGTGTCAGCTGGTGGTTATCAACTTAAAGAGCAAGTCAACCCCTACCAGATTCTTACTCCACTCCCACTTCCTGTTTGAAAAATGCAACAAATGCTGTTGCCTAGCAGACCGAGAGGGCGGAGCCACCAACAAATACACACACTCATGACATTGTGACATCATAATGTACCATCTAACATCATAGTGTACCTCTTAGCCAATAGTGGCGGCAGATTTAAATTCTAATGCAGTGCTGAGTTTTTACCTGACAACGGTGCAACACTGACAGTTTTAGTTAGAATATTTAAATTTTAACTAAGATGCACTAAAGTGCCAAATTATTGACTAAACATGTCTGCAGCACTATCAGACACTCATTTATGTAGTTTATCAGAAAAAAATGGTGATTTGGAGTGACTTGCTCTTTAAGTTCTGTGGGCAGACTAGCTATTGCGCACCAAAAGCACTCTGTTGTGCACCTTGGTGATTTTTCGGCAGGAATTTTGTTTGAAGCGTGATTTTTGGTCATTGCTGTGTTGTAAAGCAACCCCACCATGATGATGCATTTGCCAGTTAGGAATTTCACCGTTGCGTGCCAAAGTTGTTTTCAGCGAGGGAGAGTCGTGTGTGTGTGTGTGGAAAAAAGCCCAACTCAAACCCATTACAGCTGGCTTTTAATATCAAGCAACACTGAGAGAAGTACACTGGGGCTGTACTCCATGATGCATTATCAGCTCTCAAGTGGCTGAATTGTGGCTTTGGCTTTATTCATAGTCATTTTCAAAGTCAGAGTAGTTGTTAATTCACCAAAAAAATAAATAATTCAATGCAGTTTTTACCAACTGAAATGAGCAGTTTCAAAACGAGAAAACAGTTTTTACCAGAAAAATAAAAATCATTATAAACCTAAAACATTCAAATGCTTTATTATAGAAAAAGCTTTTTTTTTTATCTTTTTAAAAATTATTTTGTATATAGTGAAAATATTGTTTTGCTATCTACCATTTTATGACTCTTTTTACTTTCTTTATGACTGCAAAAACATCCAATTTCAGAGAGTTTAATAGAATTTCAACAGATTAGGTTTTCTACAGGACATTTTTCAGCTTTCATTTCACACACTCTACGACAGTTTGTTCACCAGCGGGGTAAAACGTTGTGATTTCTTGCAGAATTTGCTAGCGCAGTTAATTGCACATTGACTCTTTCTAAATGTTAAGTTTTCCAAGCAGTTTAGTGGTTCCTAAACTTTTATTCAGGGTCTTTTCTTTCCTCTGTCAGTAAAACAAGTAATCTACAATAATCTCACACGTGCCCCTTTTGTTATTCCATATGCAATTAATAATTAAAATCATAAACAAATAAAGCACAAATCTAAATTCTCCTTTAACTCATTTGCTGCCACCGTTTCCTGATCGCTAAAGCCCTTCGCTGCCAGCGTTTCTCACCGTTTTTACTATTTTTTTTAAGAGTCACAGAACGTTGCGTGCTAGGATGATGTCGAAGCCAAAACAACCAAAACAAAGCGGAGGCTCACCTTTTACATCAGGAAGAATCCACGTGTTTCGAGTGTTATCCGTTCTTTCATAATCCTTTGTCGAATTGTTATCGGCAGAAGCTTTTTCGGTTCGCTCCTCACTTTTTTTTTTTTTTTTGCAGGAACGGCCCAAAACGATCCCCTAACACATGGATTTTCTGCTTCCTGATCATGTGACGTGTGACGTATGCGGATGAAGATCGGCTTCAGAGCTGAGATGTTTGTTCTCACGGCGCGGGGGCTCGTCCGACGCCCACACAGTAAAAAAAAAAAAAGCAGTGAACGAGTTGACAATAGAAATGTTTCCTCAAACTGCTTTTTCATTTAATCACTTCTCATTGAAAACACTCCACTAACCTCTGTCCCTCATCTCCTCTGAGCTTAGCCCCGTTTGGTGCTCGGTTTCCCATTCGAGTCCTCATAACTCCAACGGCGTATCAATAACACTCACAGACACATCAAACCAGCGAGGTCAGTGACCGTGTGCCACTGCTTTATATGGCGATGAACCTTCTCTCTTCCTCTCATCTCTTCTCCACTCCTGTCAGTCACTCCCTTTCTTTAAGTCGTGTGCTCACTCTGAGCATTCACTTAAATGTCAATTTGTGAGCCTGACCTCACCAGAAGAAAAGAAGGATTCACAACAACAATGCAGAATGTATACTCTGTACAGAGAGATTTCAAATGTCAACGTCTTGATGGAAGTGGGAAGAAACCAACTTTCTACATCACCTCAAAGAAAATATAGGAACGAAGCAAAACATGGACTAATGTAGCCGTAAGGCTGCAACAATTAGCCGACATAAGAAACGTCAACTTAGATGATAGTAATTTCAAATTTATGTATAAAGTCGACAAAAAGCATGGATGAGAAGCTGGCAGCTACTTCGGGGGCATAATTCAAGTTTAAAGGGGCATTATGGAAGTTTGACAGCCAAAACATGTATAGAAATCATGGATGTAATTTTTGGGGGGGACAGGGGGGACATGTCCCCCCCCCCCCACTTTTTCCAAAGTCAAGTTTTGACCCCTGCACTTTTTACCATCCAAAAACAACATTACGCTATATTAAATTGACACTGGTTGAGCTCTAGGGCCAAGAGGAAAACAACCGTTTGTGTTGAAGCCTGTTTCCCATTAGCACATACTATAAAGATACCCCCCCCCCACCCCGTGTCCCCCCCACTTCTAAAGTGAAAATTACGTCCATGATAGAAATAATAAATGTCTTCTTCACACATTCTCCTGCAATGCCCTGGTCCTGTAGAATGAGCCCTGGCATTTTTATTGTGATTGCCTATTTTTCGGTAAAATCACAGAAAAAGAGAGCTGCTCGGGTCGAGCAGGCTGCTTCATACGCGTTGACGCTCAGGCATAGCCCTCCAAACCGTTCTGAAATGGTACAGATACAAGGGATATCACTGGTGTGTTAGCTCGCCTGGCAAGACATTGGACTTTTGTGCAGAAGACCTGGGTGGTTCAATTCTGGGTGTGTACATAGTTTATTTAGAGTTTCTTTTTTACATTCATGGTATATTTTTTTACAGTAAGATGCCCAAATTTTTATTTGAGACTCGCCGAACGGCATTGAATTCACAGATAAAAGAGATGTGGGTTCAACTTTCATTTTGGAACAATTTTTCAAGAGCATGCAGGAGGACTGACCCATCATAAACCTTTGTCGGCTGTGCTGAAGAGAAAGTTACAGAACCAAATTATGTCCTCCGGGCCACACACACACACACACACACACACACACACACACACACACACACACACACACACACACACACACACACACACACACACACACACACACACACACACACACACACACACACACACACACACACACACACACACACACACACACACACACACACACACACACACACGGAGCTGTCTCAGCTGTTATTTTCGTTAAGGAGTGTGCACGTACAGCATGAGCGCCACGTGCACGAGCCTACTATTGAAGCTGCCGTTATGCTTTTAGCCTGAGGGGGCAATCGCGAGCATAAAAATTCTAAACTCCGTAAAGTCCCTTTAAATGTAAGTCAACTAATTGTAGCTATCGGGCTGATGTCTGAAATTTTTTTTTTTTAGATTCAAAGGAGTTAGCTTTGGTTGGTTAGATGCAGCTTCGGGGGCTAGCGGGTAGTAACTTGCTTACATATCCCAACCACGTTTATAACCTCTGCAACAAGTTTTTTTTGTGTGCTTTGGCAGCCAGTGTTTCTATCTTTTTCTCAATAAAGTTTTTTTTTCTGGGGGAAAAAAGGGAATCCCCTCACTTGCCGAGGACGTAGCGTGACCAAATATGGTTAATTGAGGGCGTTTCTGGATGTAAATGACAGTGAACGGACATGAGCACCTGAGCACAGATGGGATTTATCATCAGATGAGTGCGGAGGAGCGTGCATACGAGAGGCCACTGCATGCTTCATAAACCAGTCTTTTAACAGTTTGTACGCACATTCTGAATTCCGGTCGTACGAGGGAATATAAGACAGTTTCTACAAAAAGTTGATAAATGAGAGCCCTGGTTTTTATGGTTGTATATTACAAAGTCGCCAACTGGGCATCATTTTATTAACTTTCAACAACATTTTAATGGATATTTCAAGATAATAATGGTAAAAGCTACACGTTCTCACTAAATAGAAATATAATTTCTACATTTTTTTCTCAGGCTTTAGATTGAAAAGAGAATTGGTTCGGTCTGAACAGATTTGTGAAACAAAGACCCAGAGACTCACTTTAGTGACACAACTTTGTTTTTGTAATGAAACATATTAAATATTACATTTACACTTTAAAACTGAACTTTCCTAACATTTTTATATGAATTGTATTATTTTCCTTCCTGTTCTTGATCATAATATGATTAGCCCTCTTCTAACACTTTCACATTCATCATCACAACCCTTGTTCTAATACCCAGCATCAGGAGACCTCCAGTCCCATGAAAATCCATTTCCAATAACACAATCTTTTTCTGTCACCTTTTACCCATCCACTGTAGCTCAGAGAAGGGAGAAAAGGCCAGCAAGAACACAAGCTACCATTCACCCACAGCCAAAACTAGGGAGGCTGTTGAACCGCAGCATATCGCAGAGATTTCTTTTGCCGTCAGTGTTCGAGTCCACAATTAATCTAAAACATCTAGCTTTAATCACTGTTCCTGTTGCCCCTGGTTACCAGGGTGACCTCCTCCCTGGGAGATTGCCTCCTCCTGTCAGATGATGTCGTTATTGTGGGATTATTAGTGCAGTTTGCAAAACATGGCAAGTGAAAGGGTCAAGCTGGCAGCAGTGAGTGAGGAAAAGTCTAATAGGATTAAACGGAGATGTAATTAAATAAGATGTGATGAACATAAAGACATGTCTTAATCGAGGTGGGTCAGAAAATAGATCTTTGTACAGTTTAGATGGCCTTTAGGATAAATCATGTACCAAACTGTTATATAAAAATAAGTATATAATTGGATTACTAGTTTAATCAATACATTAGCAGTTGGTATGACTCAACCATGGATTTGAATTATCTCCCAGTCTAAGTGTGACACACTAGGCCACTGAACTGGTAGTAGTAGGAATGAATGCCTTGCAGGGAATACTCAGGGCGCAGGACAGCCCACAAACCCCTGGCTCAGCAAGGCCAAGTGTACGACATCACATCTGCGCTTCAGACGGCCGGATTTGGAGTCGTATTTTCTGATATTTGGACACCTCACCCCAGACTGGATAACAGCAACATGGATGTCTTATCTCCACAAAGAACACAAGCCTGAAGAAGTTCTGCTGTGTGGCGGAGTTGCTAATGCTAAAGGTTAGCTTAAACTAGCTGAGATGTTCTGAGCCGTTTCCTGGATGCTAAAACAACAACAGCCTTCCCCGTCATGAGATAAGTTGGGTGAGTCCACGAATATTAGATGACAGTGTGACGTAGATCTGTCAGGCTTTTCTAATTGTAGAGTTTCGCTGTCTGTTTTTTATCAGAAGCTAATGCAGGAGATCGGTGTAGGAGACTATTTTCATATTCAGCATGCATGAAAAACTCAATGACAGATTATAATCATGAAAAACATTTAAAACATGTTTTTTCAGTCAACCACACCTTTAAACATGTATTTCGGTCCAGTGTTCCTCTTTGTTTATCACTAATGTTAACGAAGCATCACTCTCACATTCTTGAGGTTTAATCAGTTTGCCGGTCTGTAAAACGCAACGTCCTGTTGCCCCAAGGCCAAGTACGAAGGACATGAGTGATGATCTTAGAAGCAACAGCTGCTGCCTAAAAGTCTGAGAGGAAAGTCTCGTTTCTTTTTAAAAGGCACGCCAGCGCAGCTCCCAGACTTCTGGAACACTGTCCTTCAGTAAGACGAGAGTAAATTGGAGATGTGTTGATGTGTTGAGGGTGTTGATAATTTGGACTTGTCTTGCAGCCACAGAACCTTGGCATCTTGCAGTCGTGGAATCAGCTGTGAAATCCTCCGCATACCAACGTGTTTCAGAGTCATCTGTGAGGCTATCTGTCTGACAGCTAGTTAAAGAGATCTCTCATCCATTTCTGACTTCTGCTGCTTTTTCCTTTCTCTTTAAATGGCTGTTAGGCCTTTTAACCAGAGGCTGCAATTAACACATCTCTTGGCTGTCACTTGCTTCGTGTTTAAGTGTCCCCATGTGCACATGCTGGTGGATTACTCAAGTCATGGACCACGTGCTTAGGTCAGTTGAAGAAAACATATTTTAAGCTATCCATCCATCCATTTTCTGAACCTGCTTGGGGGGGGGACTAACTCCAGCGGTCAATGGGCAATCAGGTGGGGTACACCCTGGACAAAGAGCCAGTCCACCGCAGGGCAACACAGAGATATTTTTAGCTATGTCAGGGTTTATTTCCATATCATTTTTTTACATTCTGTTAATTTTGAAAGGAACAGACATCCATCATCCATTTATCTCCTTTAAATCAATCTTTATTAGTATAGATGTGTCTGTTTATGTTGTTTTTTGTACTGTCACTCATATTTTCGTACTTTCGGAGGAGATCTGTATACTTCAAAAACATCAAAATTCCTACAGATCTTATTTTCCCCCTTCAGGAATTTGATTCTGTTAAAGCTATGGTTGCTCAGAAATCCTGACCCATCTTTAGTCTTTATTTCGTTCATCAAAGAGTCCAAATTACTTTTATTGAAACAATGATACTTCCATTCATTCTTACATCAGTCCTAAAGTTTTTTTTTGAATTTTTAGATATTTTTACATTGACGTACGACTCATCTTAAATTACCCCAGTAAGTCAAAATTTGAGCCACTGTTATATTTAACCCTCCCACTGTCTTTCTGAGTGACCCCGTAAAGAAAGTTGACCATTGAGCAGGAATGATGGTTTATTCCTTTGGGTCCACGTGGCAGGAGTGAGGAGTGAGCACCACCTCACCCCTGCCACGTGGACCTCAAGGGATAAACCATCAGTCCTGCTCAATGGTCAACTTTCCTCCAGAGGTCACCCGTAAAGACAGTGGGAGGGTTAAACATGTAACTTATGCTAAGTCTTTAAAGAAGAAAAAATCATGGGATGACTTTATAAAGATTTGGGAGTAAATTTTAAGGATTTGCAACAAGCTACTAAGGGGCAAAGAGCTCAGATGTGCTTGTTTCAGGAACTAGACTTGAACCACATCACAGCTGAGCTTCAGATGGCAGGATTAGAGTCTTATTTCTTCATATTTGGACATCTCTCCTCCGATTGGCTAACAGCAACACTACTCTACCACTGACTCAGTTCTGTAACATAAATGTTTTATCTCCACAAATAACACATGCCTGGAGGAGCTCTGCTGCATGGTGGAGTTGCTAACGGTTTGCTTCTACTAGCATAGACGTACTCTGCCGTTTCCTGGATGCTAAACCAACAACAACCTTCCCAGTCGTGAGTCAAGATGGGTGAGTCCATGAATGGTAACTCGTTCACTGCCAGCGTTTCCTGATCGCTAAAGGCCTTCACTGCCAGAGTTTCGACATTTTTACTGTTTTTTTAAGAGTCACAGAAATGATGATGATGACTAGGATGATGTCGACGCCAAAACAACCATAACAAAGAGGAGACTCACCTCTTACATCAGGATGAATCTGCGTGTTTCGAGCGTTATCCGTTCTTTCATAATCCGTTGTCGAATTGTGATCGGCAGAAGCTTTTCCGGTTCGTGCCTCACTTTTTTTTTTACAGCAACTGCCCAAAACGATCTCCTAACACATGGATTTTCTGCTTCCTGATCATGTGACGTGTGACATATGTGGATGAAGATCGGCTTTAGAGCTGAGATGTTTGTTCTCACGGTGCGGGGGCTCGTCCGACGCCCACACAGTGAAAAAAAAATGCAAATGATGACTTTAGTCATCATTGGCAGAACGGTTGGATGTGAAATGACGACTTTAGTCATCATTGGCGGTGAATGAGTTAAGTGACAGTGTGACGTAGATCTGTCAGGATTATATAATCCTAGAGTTTCATCAATCAATTTCCCTCTGGGATTAATAAAGTATTTTTGAATAGAATTGAATCGAATTGTCTGTTTTCCATCTGAAGCAAATGCAGGAGATTGAGTTTGTCATGCGGGCTGAAAATGAAAATGGATTCCTACACCTGAGTGACCGATTATATTCAGAAATAATAATAAAAAAAATGGTTTTCATTGTATTTGATCCTTAAATGTTGTAAGGTGATGGAAGTGGTTAAATGTTTTAAATGATCAATAAGATGTGATATTTCATATAAATATGAATTATCAGTCTGACTGCTCTTTGAATATTTGATTTAATACTAATTTAGGTTCTTTGGACCATTCATGAAAACACACTTCATATTAATCCAGACAGAGTCAAGAATATAGTTTATGGAAATGAATTTAATTCTATTTTACTAAACAAATGATGACACAGAACAAATTATAATGAATGATGGTTGGACAAGATAACAGACAATGAAAGGAGTGATGGATGCATGCTTAGATGTTATGTAGCAAAACCTCGTTAAGTTTCTGAGAAATTTGTGATGTCTGGGTTGTAAAATCTATCCGACTGTATGGTTTAATAAGCTATGGAATATTCAGAAAAGGCCATTTGACGGCAGTGTGCAGATCTACGATCCCCGTGTTGGAGGCTCTCAGTGTTCCGGAGAAAAAGCAGCCAGGTTGGTGATGTCAACGGATGGATTAGCTCCTGGATTCTCAAAGGTCATAAGATGCTACCAGAGTCTGCTAGTAAGACGTTTCACATCTGATGAGTTGTTTGGTCTGGTGCTGCTTGCAAGTGTTGCAAATAGAGGATGGTTCCTTGTGCTTTGCTTACCCAGTCGGCCAAACTGGGAAGCTGGCTTAGAACTGGTTAGTTCAGGAAGTGAACTCTAATTTTTAAACTGTTGTTTTACACATTTAGATAAATCAGAATTTGACAAGTTTAAAGGGCGTTACCAAAATACCCCAGCCATCCTTCCTTCACTCAGACACACAGGGAGGTTGTTTTCTAAGTGTGAAGTAAAATGTCAAACATGTGAAGTGAATATATTAACTATTAACAGTACTATGGTAATATTAATTTGTTCATACTGATAGATTAACGTAATTAAATTCAACAAATACCAATCTGGTGTAATTTAAGATCTGAAATAAATCCTCACAGGAAAAACATTCATGTAAACCAGTCATTCATTGTACACATTATTAAAACACTTTGGATTTAAACGTATCGTTCATTCAACAAAATATGATTAACCCTTTAGGCCCTAGGCCTTTTTTTCTTTGGGCCCTGGCGCCTCCCAATCGGGGGCCTTTTGGAGTTTCATGTCCCAAGTGTCAGTGATGGTTTGCATTCCCCGAGCAGAGCTACAATCAAACCAGTTTAGACTGGAAACAAAGCAACTTCTAGTTTTTGATACATTAAGATAAAATAATACATGAACTTTATTTTAGAAGAGCTGCCCTGTGTGGAAGTGCTGACAGGATGGAGGTTGTGAGTTCAAATTTCATTTAGGAAATGTAGTCAATAGTTTTATTTATTCCAGGGGTCCTCAACTAAATTTGTTCAAGGTGTTTTTTTTTCCCAGCAGACACCAGAGAAGGTCAGACATTCTTCTAAAATAAAGTTCAAATATCGTTGTATCTTAATTTATTACAATTTAAAATGACCTTGTTCCCCATCTGGCAGGAGCGTGTCCAGATCTTTTAAAATGGGGTGGCCCAGGTGAGGCACTACCTTGTGCATGGGTGGCACCAATGGTTATGATTTTTTAAATTTTTTTTGCCCCAAGCCTTTTGTGGACCATGAAAAGCCTATTTAAAGGTAATTCAGTGTGGTGGCACCTGGGGTGGCCAATCAGATTCCAAGGGTAGCATTTGCTACCCCAGGCCACTCCCTGGACACGCCCCTGCCATCTGGGCTGTTTGGTTGTGGTTTTAGTTGTGTTTGGAGAATGTGGACAGTTGTAGATGTTTGGGACATGAAACTGAAGAAGCCCCCGTTTGGGGGGCTTTAGGGTTAAACAGGTTATATAAACATATAAAGTTATAAAGGACATTTTATGAGCCAGGAAAGATAAACTTTACTCAAAGAGGATAGATATGAAGTCCTATGTCTTTTGCAGCCTTGATGATGTTCTGACGTACCACAAGATAAGTGAAGAATATCGGGTCAAGTTCATAAACTTCACATCTGCGCCACCGTGTCAGCCTGACCGGTATGAAACACATGGCCATTTGATGCACTACATTGTGAAAATCTAATGTAAATCTTTAAATTAGATAGTTTATTTGTACGATTTAAAATGCCGTCCCGTTTGAGACCCAGCTATGTGTCTGAGAGCATCATTATGAAGACAAGTTACCCAAAGATAACCGTAAAGTAACAAAACATTGCAAAGTTCTTTTAAAATATCAGAATGCTCGTCATTAAATATGTTGAAGTATTCCAGTATCTTGTGTGTAATTATTCCAAATAAAACCCGTTAAACCCGCCTCCTTATTCAAACACGATGGAGAACAGACATCAGCATACATGGCCTACATGTTGACTTCATACAGGCTGCTTGTTTGCCACAAATATTCATAAAATTCAGAGCTGGAAGGAAAAATAAGTCATCATGTACAGTAAATCACAAGCATGGCAGCTGTCATTTTAAAGAAAAGCTTTTGTTTTTGTTGTTGCATCCCACGCATTTATTGTTGTTTTCTGAGTTAAAAAATGGATTCTACACGTTATATACTCCAACTGAAATCTATTGTTTTTAACTGTGTCCTAAAATAGGTCATTTGTTTGTGGCTGAATGTAAAGCATTGTTAAGAACAACAGATAGTACACCTTTATAAACATCCACATAAAACATCTCCTCACACTCACATTCCTAATTACCCATGGTGCTTTTAGGCAAGGCACTACTTAGTTTGTGAAACATCAAGTCAAGTTTAGCCACAGAGCCAGCCATTGTTGTTTCTACAGTTAATTATTTAGAATCAGGTCTTATTGCATCTCACCCCCCAGATGTTTTATCCATTACAGTTTCAGTGTGTAGCTTTTGTATAATTTAATATTTGTAACTCAGAATGTTTCAGTTATAACTGTGCCCTATATTGAGCCATTTAAAATAAGTATATGCCAAAGCCAAGTTTCAATTGGCATTATTATTATTAATAATAATAATATTTACAGCGAAGACTTGCAGACTGCACACCATCGGCACATTTAAATGTTTATCAGTGACTTGACTTTCTGCAGATGATCACAGTGTAGGGAGACAGTAAATCAGCACAGACCCGTGTTTTTCTTGTTGTAATGTTGTTCAGCTGCCAAATGCAATTGTTGTCAATTTGTATAACTAACTTCTCATCTGTGTTGAAGCTGACTGTTTTGTTCCAACTTAGGCAAAGTAGAAATAAATCTAATTTTGATTTCAAACATTTGAATTGGTTATTGTTCCGCTTGATTTCAACTCCACCTACCAATGAAAACATTATCTGGTGTCCTGTTTAAAAGGTGCAATATGCAAGAATGGAGTCAGAATGACAGCATGTGGTCAAATTTGGGTACAGCACTCCATTTTATAAGCTGCTAAATATGTTGATTATTACATAACCATATTTGGTGTTAACACTGGGTTTTTTAAGGTAGTGAGCATTTTCTATACTTATTAAGGTAGCATGCCTCCGGAATTAGAAGAGTTTCCTATCTTGCTGTTAGATTATTGTTGTTGTAGTTCTGAATGACTCATTAAAGTAAAACGCCACAACCGACTCATTGTTCACTTCACACATACATTTGACTGTAAAGCTGAGTTGTTAGTAAATGAAAAAGTCACTTTTTTCTTCTGCTTCACCGTTAGCATTGTTAGCTCAATGTTAGCCTCTAGCCTTCTTAACCTGATATAACAATAAAACAAAAAAAAAAAAAAGCCACGGCTTCTTAGGGGTTCAAGAACTAACTTTTGGGATGCTCCTGTTACTGACCTTGTTTCTTTAGCAACCCTGGAGCTTTTTGTGTGCTGGTGTCAAATTACAAATGTCGATGCTGCAGCGTTAGCTCAGTGCAGACAATAGCTGTTTTTACAGGACCATAGCGTTTGCAAAATGGGATTTTCCGCCGCTCCCTGGGGAGGATAAAGGTCGTTTATAAGATCAGACCGTGGCGGTAATGTGGCACAATCGTGGCAATTTTATAAAAGACTAGGTGATGGTGGCATAAAGGGGGTATGGGGGCAGTCTCTGCTCTGCTGCAGACTTCCATTTATCTTGGACATAACTTGCTTTTTATTGTGACTGAAGCCGTGATCGTTAAGTTTCTTTAACAAGCAGCTCCTAAAGGTGTCTGTCCCCATCGGTCCCTGTGCAGTCTCTGGTGATCTGAGCTTCAGCTCTAACAGAGAGGCTCATGGAGCGCTGCGGCGCTCCAGTTTGCCATCTCAGCTGATTTTGTTCAAAAAGCAAACCTTATTGCCCGTGTTTACTTTCATTTTCAATACATTTGCCAGCCGGAGCTCAGCAATAACTCCCCACGTCATCATGACATCTGCCTCTGTTGCGCCAGGGCGCATACGACAGACCATTACCGCAATATTACTACCAAACGTCGCGGAACGAATGCCGCAAAATTAGCGCAACGCCATGCCGACATGGCGCGTTTATAGACATAACATTGCTGTAATATTACGCCGATTTGCCAGCATGGTGTGTCTTGTAAAAGAAGCGTGTGTGTGTCGTGGGCTCACAGATTGTAAACAGTGACTACGTCCATCTTTGGCCTTTTTGAAAAGAGTAAAACTGACATCCCCCCCCCCCCCCCCAGTCGGATGAGAAGGAAATCTGTTTCAGTATGGCCGTCCTTCCAGCATGATTGAGACATTAGACTGTTTTGTGATTACTGTAAAATTTGTACACGCTGTAATTCACAAAAACAAGTAAAAAAAATATGAAATTGTGAGCGAGTGATGCAAAACTCATCCAACACACAACAGTAAAGTAAGCCGTGATGGATACTTTTATCCAATATTTAAGACAAGGGTGAAATAGCCTTTTGCAACATTTTAGTGGAGAAAAAAAACTAAAAAAATGTGTTTTCTTTGGATCAAGAGGCCCATGATGCAACACTGCCGGGCTGCTTCCAGAACGAAGAAATAAGAAAGCATCAGGTCGGAAATGAGAGCATATTTCTCCCAACATTCTACAAAATGAACTATAACAGAAAATAGTTAACATTTGACAAATGCAGAATATGAACATGTTGTGATTAACAGCAAACCTCTAAACAGCCGCCTGTAAGCTGTCAGTACCCCAAACATGGAAGAATCCATTATGTAACTTTAAATGGAGGGGGAATAAAGAAGGAGCTAAGGAACGCTGGATTCATGTCAGTCAAGTTCTGACATTTAATGGGAGAGCTGGGAAACAATTGGATGCAAAGTTAGCAAAGACAGCGGTGGTGCCTGCAGAGTCCGACCATCACTCCATGTAACAAAACAAAACAAGGTCCCCATTTGCTTATCTTCAACAGCCAGCAGGCCCCACTGTTCACCGAACTACTGCTGTTGCTCACCCTCATTTAATGATATTTTTTATTTCACTTCCACTCCAAACAGTTTTCCCTTTAACTTTAGCAGAGGGAGAGGCAACAAGGAGCAACAATCGTGCCTTTCACATTAGGAATATTGACTTCCTGTTTGCACAAACTGTTGCGAGGATGCATTTTTGAGTCACTTTTCCCCCTCCGCACTATTTTGAATGGTAAAACAAAACAGCGGTAAGAAAGTTTAACCTGACTGTTTTTTAAAATTATTATTACATGCACTCATTCTGCAAGAGCAGGAGTCTGTTCAGCGCTAATACGAAGTTTCATCATTTAAATAATGGAATTCTGCAGCTTGGCTCTGTATTCCTTTGTTGGGATTTTTTCAGTTGAAATTGGGCTGCAGAGAAACAGATGTTCATGGCACCACGTCTGGATTACCACAGACATGCAGCGTTAACATACAATTAAGAGACAAAGTATTAGGACATTAACTAAATGTAGTCAATGTGATTTTCTGCTGAATTACAGCTAAAATGTCTCAATCCGACTATTCCTTTCTCACTTTTAATCACACGGGTTTCCATGGTGTGAAATCCCCTGCAGGACTGCTTACATTCAGGTTTTGGGATAAAATTTGGATATCTGGATTAGCTGTGACATTAGTGAATGTTTAATGCTGGCCACCGCCGGATTAAATTGTTTCCTCACTTCACTCACATATTAATATCAAATCTGTAGCTTAACTCTGATAGAAGTAGCATTGGGAGCTTTAAAAATGTCCATAAGAGCACATTTAGGACCAATCGGACCTTTTTTGTTTTTGTTTTTACTTGTTCTTTGATTTAATGTACATTTTGGTGGGATGGTGAATAGAACGATCACATGAATTAAAGACAACCTTTTCTCATTTGAACTCATTTAAAGAGGACGTGATATTTTTAAGTTATGACACTTATGTTTGATATAAAACACATTTATGAAGTTATTTGAACAAACCCCTTTCACATATAAAAATTTCACTAGTTTTAGTTTTTGACAGTTTCAGGACCTTCCAGAATGCACCATTACAGGTCTACAAGCCAGAACTGGCCACGCCCAACCCTCCCCCGCTCAAGCTGCTAAAGGGAGCCTAGCCCCTCCCCTTTCGGCCCCCTGACCAAAAAATAAATGAATGCAAGTAAATTCATCTCTAAATGTAATTTTCTGGTCCACTTGGCTTTAGACCCTGAACCACACATATGTTGTACTTCAATTTAAATAGTAAGTAATTATGTGTGTTTCCGTCTGTCACGTAATTTGAGATTTATTAGCCTATAAAAACTGGTTATTCTGTTGATTACAAGTCAGTTGTTGCATATATGACATCACCACAGATCTCTTCCACCCAGAGTAGCTGCTGCCGTACCACACAGCCGCAAACGAAACGTAGCGGGAAAACAGGGAAACAAAACTGCTCTGTGTTTTAAAAAAGAACTACAGCATGGAATTACAGATTTACTGTAGTTTTCTCCACGTTTGATGCTCCTTCCTTCGTCCTGGAGGAAAGACGCCAAGCTCACTAAACTCAACCATTTTTCTTTTCTTCTCCGTGTCTGGTTTGATGATATCAAGCTGCTGAGACCAGCAGTTGAAGTCCTCCACGTGTTTTCACACTAAACATTTCTCACTTTTACCGCCTGTAGAAAATAAGTACATTTTCGGCATCAACATTTGTCTTTAAAATTCACGGACATCATATGCTACATCCATGACACATAAACGGAATCAGAAAATAACCTATTGCTCCATTATTATTATGATTTTTTGGACAGTTGAAGACCCATGGACTGGGAGAAGATGGGTGTGGCTTGGACTCTATACAAGATGAGAAGCGCTGATAACAGAGAGGGGCTCAGAGTCGATGTTCCTCAAGCAGCTCTTTCACACGAGAGATGATTCTAATCTACTTTTTCGGTTTGTGATGTCACAAACAGGGACTTTCTCAGAACGCCTTGTTTTAGAAAAACAATTCCTTAAACCAAACACTGACGGACAACAAATGGACAGTTTTTGGGGGCCGTAGAGACCAATTAGCATTGTCCTATTAAAAATAGAACCATATAATCCGAAGAGGGAACCACAAAAGTTTGCAGGAGCAGCAGGAAAACAACATCCAACATCCTCAGTGTCGATCAAAGAGCATAGAAGGCTCATTATTAATTGATAGTTGATTATGATAATTTTTGGTGAAGAATAACAGTCTGTTTGATTGTCTACAGTAATACCAGCATGAATAATCATCTACATCCACTTTGTACAGAATTACTTACTTCTACATTCTCCTGTAGAATCTTCCCAAACAGCTTAAGCACACACACACACACACACACACACACACACACACACACACACACACACACACACACACACACACACACACACACACACACACACACACACACACACACAGTTTCAACGGACACGTTTCATCATTCTAACTTATACCTCCTTTTGCCCCCTGACCTGGAGATCGATTACCCTTTGCCATCATAAAGATTTTCCTATTCCTCAAAGGCATATTTAAGATGAGGGTTTCTAAGAGAACAAGCCTCTGGAGGTGCTTAAGGTGAGGAATCAGACGCGTTTCTCTTTAACAAGTGCACCAAAAAGAACTACAAAACAGGAAAAAAACATGTGTGAAGAAGACATGGAGATGCATCAGTATAATGACAAAATACTGAAATCAGGCCAAATCATAAACTTTTGATTGCAGAGTTTAAAATGACTGAAGCACATTATTCTGTCAAGAGTTTGTTATTTTATTATTATTTTCTCAAAAATAACTGGACCAACTGGGTTTGCTGCTGTACTCTTGAAAGTCAATCCATCCATCTTCTGAACACGCTTGTCCATGTGGGGTCGCGCGCAGGGGGTGGGGGGCTGGTGCCTATCTCCAGCGGTCAACGGGCAATCAGGCGGGGTACACCCTGGACAGAGAGTCAGTTCATAGCTGGGCAACACACACACACACACACACACACACACACACACACACACACACACACACACACACACACCTAAGGACAATATTAGACAGACCAATTAACCTAACAGTCATGTTTTTGGACTGTGGGAGGAAGCCGGAGAACCCGAACCCACGCATGCACAGGGAGAACATGCAAACTCCATGCAGAAAGATCCCAGGCCGGGAATCGAACCCAGGCAAAGCAACAGCTCTAACCACTGTGCTACTGTGCAGCCCTCTTGAAAGTCCTATTGTGTAAAAGCGTTTGATTCCTTAGCGCCACACAGTTCAGAGTAGGTACTGCAGCTACGGAAGCACACATGCATTAGAACGTGTCATGGAGCGGTGCTTGCACGGCTGCGGGGGAGAGGGAGACGCTATAAATCTACCGTCTAATTTAGGGCTCACACAGAAAACAACAAACGCTAGCATTCAACCATCTGCCTGTTTTATTTACCGTTTCTGTCGCTTCCTGCAGTCAGCATCTCTCTCAGGGAATTGAGAGCGCTCTGTCCGTGTCTCGTATGTAGAACGGGTCCGATTAGACGTTTATGGCCGCTCTCGCTCCAGTGCAGCCGCGTTTAACGCGTCTGCCGCATCCACCGCGTCTGTCACATGACTCGCGTCTGTCACATCACTCGTCTTCTTCTCCCCCTGGTGAGAACGAAGGGCAAGTTTGTCAATGTGAGACACAGAATTTGATAGCACACAAGTAAAAAAGTTACACGCTGTGCATTGAAAGAGAGAGAAACAGTCCAAACAAAAATATTGCAAAAATAAACATTTTTATATATTCTACCTAATTTTACAAACAAATGTACTTCCAACCTATACCAACTCTTCTTTAACCAATCATTTACATGGAGCTTAAAAAAGGGACAAATGCAGGATATAATGGCTACACATTGCAACCTAATATGTAAACCATGTAGCTTTAAAGGTCTGGTTAATACACACTCTTACACAGATGCTCATTTCCATGCAAAAAGTATTTTTGCAACAAACCTACAAGGTTTCACATAGTGAGGATGTCACATAACAGATATTTTGTGCAGCTTTGCTTTTTGAGAATGTCTAAAGAGCTCGTCACACACACAGGCGTGTCTGTATTTGTAATGCTTGATCATTTATGCAGAGTTAGAACAAGGCTGCGACACCAGAGCCAAAGAGAAATGTTGAAATGTTTTCTTTTAATCCTGCCAACACGTCTTTCTACGGAGAATGTTTAGCTTCCTGCTGCTGTTTAGGTACCTCACTGTTTCTCTGTTTTCCTCTGGTCCTTGGCATACAAGAGCGAATGATCAATAGGAACCAGAAAGATCATACTTAGTGTTTATGAGGAAGTTTGAGGTTTGTGTCAAGTTGAACGCTCGCTACACCTACACTTCGGCTGCCTGTGGTACTTTTATGTACCTCTGCAAGCAGCAGATATGTGCCTTTTTTGCTTCTGCCCCAAATGTTTTGCAAACGGGAAACAAAAGTAAAAAGCATGCCAAACCGGCACCACACAGTTGTGTTGAGCACCACTTTGAAGTGGAAAAACTGCAAAGAAAACATCCTCTTGTAGTTAAAAGATTTCGTGCAGATAGAAGGAACATTAGCAGGGAGGGGGTGACGGGGCATTTGGCTGTGGACTACTCCACGTCTCTGTTAGCAATCACCAGCTGGAAAACAGTCATTTGCATTTGACACACAATCTACATTTTCTTTTTTTAATACTTTATTTGTAATATGTAACTTTCAGCTCGCTTTTCGTTGCACCTTCATCTCAAATTCAGGCTCTTCATTTATAAAGCTTGCTTATATACAAAACAGAGTAAAGTAATTTTACATGCAAACTCTGAGATGTACATAAATACATAAACATAAACATGTACGCAGAAACGTTTAGTGAGAAAATGTGCACAGCGCTGAAGAGTATTCCATTTGTTATTTTCCATTGCAAAGATTTGTTGGGTGCCGGAACAAACTTGGCATCGCAGTTCTTGCTCCTGAACATTTGAACGTGCAATATGTAAAAATGAAGTAAGTATGACATCCTGTCTATTTTTCTAGGCAGAAAATTACTTTCTCACTACCGTTTCATGAGTCTCATGGATGTTGCCAGTTACGGGTCAGCACCAGAAGGTTCTAGATTCAATTCAATTCAAAAATACTTTATTAATCCCAGAGGGAAACTGATTGCTGTAGTAGCTCAGAATAATAATAATAATCAAGTCATAAAAGAGTTATTGTATATTACAATGGCTGTTGGCAGGAAGGATCTCCAGTAGCGGTCAGTGTTGCAGCCAAACTGAAGAAGCCTCTGACTGAAGACACTCTTCCGTTGTCGGACAGTCTTGTGAAGAG
This sequence comes from Nothobranchius furzeri, assembly GCF_043380555.1. Taxonomy (NCBI): domain Eukaryota; kingdom Metazoa; phylum Chordata; class Actinopteri; order Cyprinodontiformes; family Nothobranchiidae; genus Nothobranchius; species Nothobranchius furzeri. Next base: position 27,874,260 of record NC_091746.1, read on the forward strand.
AACGCTCAGGGTTGTCCATCATTTTCTTGATTCTCTGGAGAATCCTTCTCTGCATTATCTCCTCCAGCGGTTCCACAGTCGTCCCCAGAACAGAACCAGCCTTTGTTATTAGGCTGTTGAGCCTTTTCAGGTCCCTGCTTCTGATGCTGACCAGCACCTGATTTATCATTGCCCGTTATGATCGATGGAAGAGATGGTTTGAATTTCCTCTTTCTCTGTCTCCGTTTTGCTCCCGCTCTGCACCCACGTTTCTTGCGTTTTAGCTCATTTGGGATTTGTGGCTTCAGTTGAGGTATTATTTCAACCTTTCCAATGTTAATCAGCTGCTCCCGATTGCAAACCAGCTTGTTACCATGGTTACGCATCATAACAAATGCTCAAAAAGTGAAAAAAGCTAAAAAATTGCAGTAAAATTTCTCCAAGCTTCACAGCACCAGAAACAGAAAAGTAAAGTGTCCAAAAGATACAGTTTTTCTTGAGAAACTAGAAGGAAAAAATGTCCAAAAAAGGCAAAACTCACATATAGTTAGTCAACAGAGCTACTCCAACATGCAGCCACCCAGAGCAGCACAGTTCCGGAATGGCAAATGAAGGCCAGTCATACACTGTAGTTGATAAGTAGATACAGTAATACGTCTATGATTATTGCCATCCTCCTCTTTGCTTCCATCAGACCACTTTTTAAAATATTTTTGTCCTTTTTAAGTCTGCCAAAATCGTTCTGTGGCTCTATCACACACACACACACACACACACACACACACACACACACACACACACACACACACACACACACACACACACACACACACACACACACACACACACACACACACACACACACACACACACACAGACACACACACACACTGCTGCAACAATGCGCTGCAGTTTAAAAGGTGATAAAACATTTCTGCGTGCCTCTACCTCACTCAAGCAGCTCGATTTCAGTCCAAGTGAAACTGTTTTCAGGTACTCTTTGTTGCCATGGTAATCTTAGAAATGCCACCAATCAACTGTCGTCAGCCACGTGGCTCCAATGCTCATTATTTATTCAGAATTTTAAGCAGTAAATTATAATTAAACAGAAGAGTTCCAAAAAGGTTCACCCCCTCAGAGGTGTCATGAATGTAAACTAGATCTATTAATCCTAGAATGGTTTTATTTTAACCAAGTTGTAAACATGTTTATTTCTGCTGTGAAATCGGCATTTTTAACATGGAAGTCAATGAGAATTTGCCCACTTCTGGTGCCAGCCCCTAGAGGAAGAGGGTTGAGCTGCAACTTTTGCCACTTCCTTGCCTTCAGAGCTTAAGGTTTTCCTTGTGTGGCAAGGTGGAGAAACGAGGGCCCGAGCACGATTCAATCCCCAGACTTCCGGGTGAGAGTCATGCGCACTAACCAGTCAGCCAAAGGGGCATCCCATTGGCCAAGTAGCCAGGGCGCATGATTGAGCATGTGAGCGTCCTGTCACAGTGTCCCGACTGATCATGCGCCCTGGCTACTTGGCCAATGGGATGCCCCTTTGGCTGACTGGTTAGTGTGTATGACTCTCACCCGGAAGTCTGGGGATCGAATCCTGCCCGGGCCCTCGTTTCTCCACCTTGCCACACTTGGATTTTACAAATGAGGCTTCTAACTATTTACCAGAGGGCAAAAGGTTTGAGGGCTCTTTGCTGCATCATAGCTGTTCCTAGATCTGTGCTCTTTTCGATCTCTGGGTTTTTTCCTGAGATCTGCTGAAGCCACTAACTGTTAGTAAGGCAGCTTTGCTTTGCAGTCATTTTTTTTTCTCAGTTTCTCATTTGTTGCTGAAAGGAGTGAGACCCAGTGTGGTTTTATGCTGCTGTTGTCCATCTGCTTCAAGGGTCTAGATCTGGGGTCATCAACCTTTTTTAAAGCTTAGAGCTACTCTGTGGGTATTGAGCCATTTAAAGGGCAACCAGTTTGTTACACAAAGCTTTGTCATGAACACAATACTGACCTTTGAACTACAATAGACCAGTGTTTATCGAAACTTCATGAGCTAACATATTTTATTGCATTTTCAATTTGTGTGACTTCAAAAGAGCATTAATAGAACAAATAAGATGCTCTTCAGTGGTGAGTCTTGCTGTTTTTAGTACAGGCACCAAATTAGGGAGTCTTGTTATACAACGTGACTTAGAATTCACATGTTTACTACTACTACTAAATTATTACTATTGTAAGTCTAAAATTAAAAGTAGATTTTTAACTGCTTAAAGAGCAAGTCACCCCCTACCAGATTATTAATCCACTTCCACTTCCTATTTGAAAAACGCAACAAATGCTGTTGCCTAGCAGACCGAGAGGGCGGAGCCGCTAACCAATACACACACTCGACATTGTGACATTATATGGTACCAGCTAACATTCTAGGGTACCTCTTAGACCAGTGGTTCCCAACCTTTTTCCCAAGGGACCCCTGTTTTACCAGTAAAATTTTTGACGACCCCCTCCCATTCTCTCTTCCAGTACAAACAGTATTAAGAAATGATCAAATTGTTCAAGCACATTTTAATATGCTTTTATTCAATAGATAACAGTAATATAGGCTCCAGTACAGAACAAAGTCATTAACAAAACCAAACAGAGCATAATGTGCTTGACAGTTTGTATTACTTCTCTGAACACATTGTTTCTTGTAAACACTGATAAATCAATCATTCCTTTCAATAAACGTTTGACACATATAAAATACACTGAGCAAAATGTACTTAAATGTGTATATTACTGTTTATACTAGATTATTTACTGTAAACGCTGTGATTAATCAATCAGTCCTATCTTTAATGAACTTTTGACACTTGAAAATAAAACAGTGAGCTGAGCAAAATTTTCTTAAAAGTGTGTTACTTTTTCTGTACTAATTATTTCCTGTCTTAATATCAGTAAACTTTTCACTCATGAAAAAAAATGTGAGCACAATGTAGGCTATAAACAAGTAATAAATGAAGTTTTAACCCCTAAAAGTGGAGAGGTCCTGGCGACCCACTGAGAGGCTCTGGCGCCCCCTTGTGGGGGTCGGGACCTCCAGGTTAGGAACCACTGTCGTAGACAACAGCAATGGCAGATTTAAATTCAAACGCAGTGCAGACTTTTTACCTGACCACCGTGCAACACTGACAGTTTTAGGCAGAATATTTACATTTTAACTAAGATGCACTAAAGTAACGAATTATTGACTACATTTGTCTACAGCACGATCAGACACTCGTTTATATAGTTAATCGGCAAAAAAATGTTGATTTGAAGTGACTTGCTCTTTAAGTCTGTCAAAGCAGTAAGGAAAATAAAAGAAAAACATCACTTTCATTTAAGTTGTTGCTCGGGGCAACAAAAATTCAGTTTTTGTGTTCATGGAGATCAATCTTTGGTAGTCATTCAATTCAATTCAAAAATACTTTATTAGTCCCAGAGGGAAATTGATAGCTGTAGTAGCTCAGAATAATAATAATAATAATAATAATAATCAAGTCAAAGAGTTATTGTATATCACAATGGCTGTTGGCAGGAAGGATCTCCAGTAGCGGTCAGTGTTGCAGCCAAACTGAAGAAGCCTCTGACTGAAGACACTCTTCCGTTGTCGGACAGTCTTGTGAAGAGAATGCTCAGGGTTGTCCATCATTTTCTTGATTCTCTGGAGAATCCTTCTTTGCATTATCTCCTCCAGCGGTTCCGAAACTCTGGCTGAGTCCTTGAAAGGGCTTGGAGTTCCTCCATCTTGTTGGTCAGTGATCTCACATTGCCCATTATGATCGATGGAAGAGATGGTTTGAATTTCCTCTTTCTCTGTCTCCGTTTTGCTCCCGCTCTGCACCCACGCTTTTTTTGTTTTAGATAATTTGGGATTTGTGGCTTCAGTTGAGGTATTATTTCAGCCTCCCCAATGTTAATCAGCTGCTCCCGATTGTAAACAGCTTGTTGCCATGGTTACGCATAATAACAAATGCTCAAAAAGTGAAAAAAGCTAAAAAATAGCAGTAAAAATCCTCCAAGCTTCACAGCACCAGAAACAGAAAAGTAAAGTGTCCAAAAAATACAGTTTTTTTTTGAGAAACTAGAAGACATAATGTCCAAGAAAAGGTAAAACTTACATATATATAACCCTGCAGAGTTGTTTTGAGACCACAGATTGGATGACTCTCTGCCAAGCATATGAAGAGGACATCAGTGCCATGACTGGATGTGTCACTGACTATATAAACTTCTGTGTGGACAATATAATACCCACGAGAACAGTGAGATGCTTCGCTAATAACAAACCCTGGATCACCAGTGAACTGAAGAATCTGCTAAATGAGAAAAAAAGAGCCTTCAAGGAGGGAGACAGGGAATTATTGAGGAGTATATAGAAGTAACTGAAGATCAAGATCAGAGACAGCAAGGAGGCATACAGGAAGAAGCTGGAGAACAAACTACAGAGGAACAATATCAGAGATGTCTGGTCAGGAATGAAGAAGATCACAGGCTTCAAGCAGAGGAAGGATTGCACAGATGGCAGCCTGGACACAGCCAATGAACTGAACAAGTTCTTCAATAGGTTCAGTTCAGGAACAAACCCAGCATCCTCCTCGCCTGTCCCCAGCCAATCAGACATCCCATCCTCCTGTGATCCAACATTTTCCCTTTCACACGCCAGCTCTTTTGTCCTCTAATGCAGTCATGGACTCTTCTGGTTCTATAAATCCGTCTTCAACCAAGTCAGGAGATGCTGCTGCCCCAATTAACTCCCCCTCTCACCTATCTGTCTCTAGAAGTCAGGTGAAGAGGCAGCTGGAGAGACTGAACAGGAACAAGGCTGCAGGTCCAGATGGTGTCAGCCCCAGAGTACCGAAGGCCTGTGCAGAGCAGCTCTGTGGGATTCTGCAGCACCTCTTCAACCCCAGCCTGGCCCAGGAGAAGGTTCCAGTCCTGTAGAAGACATCCTGCCTTGTTCCAGTTCCAAAGATAACTCGCCCATCAGTCAATGACGACTACAGACCGGTTGTCCTGACATCCCACATCATGAAGGTCCTGGAGAGACTCCTGTTGGTCCACCTGAATAAGCAAACTAGAACATATCAGGACCCGCTGCAGTTTGCTTATCGCCATGGAGTTGGAGTTGAAGATGCCATCATCCAGCTGCTTCAACCAACCCACTGTCATCTGGACAAAGCAGGCAGCGCTGTGAAGGTCATGTTCTTTGATTTCTCCAGTGCGTTTAACACAATCCAGCTGGATGTACTTTGCCAGAAACTCCAGAAGACACAGGTGGGGGCCTCAACTATTGCCTGGATTAAAGACTACCTGACAAACAGACGACAGTTTGTGAGGCTGAAGAACTGCACATCAAACCAGGCGATCAGTAACATTGGAGCACCACAGGGGACTGTACTCTCACCATTTCTTTTCACCCTGTACACCTCAGACTTCCAGTACAAATCAGAGACCTGTCATCTACAGAAACACTCAGATGACTCTGCAGTTGTCGGGTGTATCAGAGATGGACAGGAAGCTGAGTACAGAGAGCTGGTGGAGCGCTTTGTGGCATGGTGTGGAAACAATCATCTGACCTTGAACGTGAACAAAACAAAGGAGATGATTTTAGACTTCAGAAGAAACAGGGCGGAGTCAAACACTGTTTCCATCATGGGAGAAGAAGTGGAGGTGGTTGTGGAATACAAATACCTTGGAGTTCACCTGGACAACAGACTGGACTGGAGAAAGAACAGCGAAGCAGTTTACAAGAAGGGACACAGCAGAGGATGCTTAGGTCCTTCAGTGTCTGTAGCAAGATGCTGCAGATCTTCTACAAGTCTGTTGTTGAGAGTGTAATCTCTTCAGCCATCGTCTGTTGGGGTAGCAGCATCAGAAGCAGAGACCTGAAAAGGCTCAACAGCCTAATAAAAAAGGCTGGTTCTGTTCTGGGGACGACTGTGGAAACCATGGACGTAATTTTGGGGGGGGGGGCAGGGGGGACATGTGCCGCCCACTTTTTCCAAAGTCAAGTTTTGACCCCTGTATTTTTTACCATCCAAAAACAATATTAAACTATATTAAATTGACACTGGTTGAGCTTTAGGACCAAGCGGAAAGCAACCGTTTGTGTTGAAGCCTGTAAAGATACCCCCCCCACTTCTAAAGTGAAAATTACGTCCATGGTGGAACCGCTGGAGGAGATAATGCAAAGAATGATTCTCCAGAGAATCAAGAAAATGATGGACAACCCTGAGCATTCTCTTCACAAGACTGTCCGACAACGGAAGAGTGTCTTCAGTCAGAGGCTTCTTCAGTTTCGCTGCAACACTGACCGCTACTGGAGATCCTTCCTGCCAACAGCCATTGTAATATACAACAACTCTTTGATGACTTGATTATTATTATTATTCTGAGCTACTACAGCAATCAATTTCCCTCTGGGATTAATAAAGAATTTTTGAATTGAATTGAATATAGTCAGCAGAGCTACTCCAACATGCAGCCGCCCAGAGCAGCGCAGTTCCGAAAAAAAAAATTCTAATAACAAAATAAGACGTGGTTTGCAGCAAATTATGTGCTCCCTGGCAATCCAGCGAGTGTGCATACATGTCTGCGCCGAGAGCCGTGCGTGTTTGTTACCCACTCACAGCAACCCCTAGGAGCTTTACCATTTTACATAAGAAAATCGCTGTTGCATATTCAGATGATCTTTCCCCCAGGAGTCATTAAAAAGCATGTTTCGAAGGAGCCAGCAATCTCACCCTGCTGGTAATGAGCCATGGTTATGGCTTTATTAAAGCTAACACTTGTGAGCTAGTCTTTATGTGGACAACCTGGAGTTGAACCAGATTCAGAGGGATTAGACGATTCCGCTTCCTGTAGCTGCAAACATGCAAGAGTGAATAGTGGCTCTATTTGCTCAGTGCCAGTCAGTTATGGCAGCATTTTGAATATGTAGTGAGCTTTGACTGTTCAGCGTCAACACCAGCCCTGATATTTCAGGAAGGGATGCACGCTGCCAACCTGATAAGTGATATGAGACACTTGACAGCACTATAACTCAGTGCGATGGGAAGCTAGCCATCCAGCGACCGGTGACAGCACTCTAATTGTGGTGCTGCGACTGAAAGCCTTTTGACAACCATTTCAATGCATTAGTGAGACCCACTGTACTTTAGTTCCATTAAAACAATGTCTCTCCAGCCTCTCCTGAGCTAACAGAGCACTATATTTTGGATCAGATGAAGAGAAATTATAAATCACGTCACCCAGATAACCTTGCACACGACTGGTAAAATGCATATTTGAAGTATCTACAAACACAACAGTGAACTTAACTGATCGGCTTTTGTTTATTTGGAACATCCAACACTCCGTGTGATCCCGTCTTGCTTCTGTGTGATGTAGCTCACCGTCAACTGATTCAGCGGCGGCGCGGAAGCATATGGTGAACTCATGCATTCCACGCAGGCAGCATAAACATCTTTACCTGCTGCACTCTTCTTTTTGATGTCATCTTTTCCTTTCTGGCCGTCTGTTTGCGTTTCAGGCTTTTTCTCTTCGGGGGGAAATGAGGATGAACAAGGAAACATCTGGTGCGGTCATTTGAACCTGTTGTGCAGCCCATACCACGTTTCTCCAACATGTGTTTGCAGAAAACAGGACTTAAAATTGCTGTGAGCCTTTCGTAAGGTCACCATTTTTGTCAGCCTGTACTGGGGCTGCTGGATTATGGCAAAAACAATAATCACAATTATTGTGACTGAAATTGAGATCTTGATTATTTAAGACGATTTTTCAATTTATGTTGATTTCATTTGTTTTTATTCAGTCATAGAATTGCTCAGGGCACAATCAGGACAAAATAAATAAGAAACAGCATAGTAACATAACATAACTCCTCATTATAAAAGGATCATTATACTTATAGCTCATAGTTTATGACCCAAGGGCTATAGACGTTGGTTTAACTCATGTAAGTCTAACCAGTACAGACCCAAATACCAATATCTTGCAAATACTGACAACAAGAATTATGCAGTGGCATTTATATCAAATAAATGCAAATGAATTGATGTTCACAAAATGTTGTATAACATTTATTTAGTCGTGTCAATGAGTGTGCACTAGCACCGTGTCCTCAGAGAGGTTAGTTATTATTTATCAGCGCGAGGAAGTTATTTCTATCTATTTCTACCTTATTTATAAAGTATTTACAGGTCCATTAGTTAATGTAATAACTGTCACAACCACAGCAGGAAATGTCAACGACAGTTATCCGGACAGTAGCTAAGAGTTACCAGAGATGTTTCTGAGGTGTTCGCTAGATATTTTTAAGATTTAAAAAGTCAGGAAGGGGGTCTGAAAAGCTGCTAGAAACAGCGTCAAAGTCGCTAAGTTGGCAACACTGGGAGGAGCGCTTCATTTGCAACTCAGGGCAGCGCAAGTGGGAGGAGCAAATAATCGGCTTGTTTTGTTTTTATAATCGTTCAAAACTCAGATCGTAACTGGGATTAAGATTTGATTAACTGAGCAGCCCTAGCCTGTACATCCTAAAATTACTGAATTTATTAGTTCAAATGTGTTTGTTGCTAATGGAACGATCAGTGGAACGGTGTTCTGCTGCGTATGAGCAGACTTGTTGGCTTAAACCGTTTTCCTTGGCAGGATTTAGACCCAGAAATATTCTAGAGACAATTACTTGACAATTATTATTAAATATGTTCAGATTTTTCCATTGAACATCTTGGCTCAGAGAGAGATATTTCCTTCTTGCTTCCTCAGTAAAATCAAAAATGCTCAACTGCTCACCTGCGAAGCATCAGTGAGATCTTCTCAGCCGTCAATGCCGATGCTACCAGGAAGTTCGGCTTCAAAAATAAAGGTCAGGACCACCGAACAAGACGGGTTTTCATCCTGCAGCCTGGGTCTGTCTGTGTCAGAGGCGGCTTTGGGTTACGTTCAGGGTGAGAAGGGCAGGGCCTGCAAAACGCATCATGTCTGCATCATTCATCTCCACCACAGCGTGGTCCAGACGGAGCAGCGTTGTTTGCACATACCGAATGGTAATCAAGCTTGGCAGGCCATACGTGAAGACAGATTCATGCTAGAGGCAGCATGCTGCACATGGAGGCAGATAAAACCTGCCTGGTGGAGGGCCACCACTGTGGACATGCCAGGACTAAAGAGGAGCAGTGGAGTGCGGTCCAACAAAGTCATTACTTGGCTCCTACGGTGGAAGCTGAAGAACAGTGGACGAGGAGTGGTTTAGAAAGAGCTCTACAGGCCTGGACTTGCTCCAGCTCACCAACTTTAGGCTGTGAAACACAAAACAGAGGCTGGAACCTGTTCTCGCATACAGAGAAAACAAAAGTCTCCGTTATAAACAAGCATAAATTAAACGTGTACGGTTTGTTAGCTTCAGTGTGATGCTACTTACCCGAGGCCCTACAATACACTTAAATGTCTTTAAAGCGCCGAATCTTTTTATATCATTATTACAGTTTCTGTAATCAACGGGATGAGCGTTCACTGTGCATTCGTCTCGAACTGCAACACAGATTATGACCTTAAAACCTCACAGAGGACATAATCTCTCCCCGGCCAGGGTTTAAGAGGGCCACCGAAACGGTATGATCAAATATTATACGTGAAGTGAAACAGGACACAGAGGGGTCATTTTTTAAGCAAACCGCAGGATTTTAATTATGGAAGGAAAATGGTTTTATGTGGTTGGATGGACACAACGGCTGGTGTGTGTGTGTGTGTGTGTGTGTGTGTGTGTGGGGGGGGGGGGGTGTCACTTTTATCCCTATTAGTACAGCTTCTGAATGCTCTGTTCTGGGAGTTAAAGTGCCAAACGCTGTGGGATTTTCACACACAAGTTTAATTCCCAGGGCTTCGAATGCTACCATTTTATCAGAACGGCCCGGTGTCTGTGACAGACGCCCGAGGATTCGTTGTCCCGACACACCGACCGAGCGACCGCAGCAGTGTTAAATGCTGACAGATAACTCTTTACTGATAAACAAACGACAGGGTCCTCATAACGGCGTTGCAGTGGCCAGACTAATATCAGACCAAAGAACAGAACCAATTTTCTGCCCTTTATTTTATTTTTCGACTTGGATTTTGACTCCACAAAACACTTTCTAGGAAACAAATACGACTGCATTTAGCATATTTTCCTCTCTGCATAAATTACAATACCGTAGGACATGAAAGGCTTTGGTTTTTACTTAGCATCACTTTGATCCAGATAAATAGCTTCATCACTTAAGTTATTGTGTTCAGAGGAATCCGTCTGATCCCAGCGATCCCTTCCTTTTCCCTTCAGCAGGAACATCAATCAAAACCTGTCTTCTATCTATTTAAAGAGCAAGTCACCCCCAAATCAACTTTTTTTCCCTGATAAACTATATAAATGTGTATCTAATCGTGCTGCAGACACGTGTAGTCAATAGTTTTGCACTTTAGTGCATTTTAGTTACAATTTTAATGTTCTGCCTAAAACTGTCAGTGTTGTGCCGTTGTCGGGTAAAAACTCTGCACTGCATTTGAATTTAAATCTGCCATCGCTATTGGCTAAGAGGTACCCTAGAACGTTAGCTGGTACCATATGATGTCACAATGTCGTTGGGAGCCTCTGTGTGTGTGTATTTGTTAGTGGCTCCGCCCTCTCGATATGCTAGGCAACAACTCTCTTTATTCTGCTCTCCCCACCTATTCGGCCTTCCTCAGGATCCACTGATTCCCCTCTTTCCTGTTCACGCTCTCTCTTTCTTAACACTTTTTTTTTATCACAATTGCCTATTTTTGCTTATTTTAAATATGTTTTTTCAACATTTTCTAAATGCTTTTTTATATTTTTACATTTTTTGTTTTTGTGAAGCGCCTCGTGATTTTTATCTAGAGAGGCGCTATAGAAATGATACTTTCTTCTTCTTCTTCAGCATTTGTTGCATTTTTCAAACAGGAAGTGGGAGTGGTGTAATACTCTGGTAGGGGGCGACTAGCTCTTTAAACAGCATTTTAACCGGCGTTCCAGACTGGTATCGGGCTTTCCCAGTTATAGAACTTAGATGCAGAGATGTTCATAAGTCATGTTTGCACTTTCATGTCAGGTCTCTAAGCTCTAATGCCTGAAACGGATATTTTCTCATTAGATGCCTGACATGTAGTCTACTTAGAACACAGCATTTCTGTCTCCTCCTGGGACCCTGTGTCTCCTACGGAGGACATTGGCTTCTTGCATTAAAATACACTTCTCTGTTCAACTTAGACCTCTTATTATTTAAGGAGTCTTGGACCTAATTACACATTTTTTATTTTTTGTTATATATTTCAAGAAAAACTTGACAGTTTTCTTCTTAATTTTGAACAAAATGTTCAAAAACAAGGTTTTACTGTGTCTTTGAGGTCCAACTTATCTGAAATAGCAGGGGAAATTAAACATTAAAACGTTCAGGTCTCAGGAGGATAAATTATAAATTCAAAGCAACTGTGAGTCGAGCGCTTAGTTAAGGAAATGTAGTATAATCAGCAGTAGATCCTCTTTGTGTAGATTTATATTTGATCTTGAATTCTTTTACACTCTAAAGTAACCAAATGGTTGTTTTGTTTCTAATGCTAGTGTTGCTGTGGAATTATACAGAAGTTATTTATCTCATCTCTGAATTTAAAGCATAGACAATCAGTTCAAAGGTGAAAAAAGTGGCGACAGACAGCAATTGTTCTTAAAACTCCACTGGATGCGTACGCGTCGCACAACGCTCATAAAGAGCAGTACACAGCATCAGTATTGTGGCGCGCCCCAGGAGCGTGGTGTGACGTCGCTCTGTTAAATTTACACTTTGTGTCTATTTTTTTATGCTCTACACTTCCTGAACATGTCAGTAATTCAGATAGGGCCAGACAGGAAGGAAGTCCAACATGGGAGCAGTGTAAAACATCTGGAAACTTTCAAAATAAAAAGATATGTGCAGATTTCCAGTTGCTTAACCAGTGACAAATGGTAAATGGTAAATGACCAGTATTTGTATAGCGCCTTATTAGGGTTCTATGACCCTCCAAGGCGCTTCGCAACACAATCAGTCATTCACACATTCACACACACATTCACACGCTGGTGGTGATGAGCTACAGTGTAGCTACAGCTGTCCTGGGGCGCGCTGACAGAGGCGAGACTGCCGAGCACAAGCGCCACCGGTCCCTCCGACCACCACCAGCAGGCAAGGTGGGTCAAGTGTCTTGCCCAAGGACACAACAGCAGAATTCTCTGGTTGGAGCCGGGATCAAACCTGCAACCTTCAGATAACTGGACATCCCGCTCAAAATGTTATTACTAGTGACGTCTCTGTAGTCGAGGTCAGCTGAATTAAAAATAAAACCTTTGGTTGGAGTCTTTCTTCCTGCTTGTTGTTGCGCAAACTGCCGAAATCACACGTGATCTTGGAAATCTCAAGCGGTTTCCTGACCTGGCAGGACCATCTGCGTGGAACACGTTTGTGCCAAGATGTTTCTGGTGAGAAGGGAAGCGCTTCTGAGCTCCTGAGGAAAACACTTTAAGTTACACGTTCTTTATAAATCCGATGGAAAGCTCGGGTCAAGGGTCAAACCTAAATGACTCGTCTTTTCTGAGCAAATCAAGTCACAAGTCTGACTTTGCGGCTTATTGTGGTTCGACTCACGCCTAAGTATGATGTACATTTCTGGACATCCCGGTCTTAGGGAAATAGACATCAGATAAACACGGCCTCAGACCAAGGGAGCCAGTTTGTTGTGGGACAAGGTTACTCATCAAGTCAAGTCAAAGTCAAAGTCATTTATTGTCATTTTCTACCACATGTGCAGGACATACAGAGAAATGAAATTCAGTTTCAGCACACACAATTCAAAGATCAGACATACGTGGGTAAGACACATAACAAGAATTGGTGACTGCGGTCATTCGCAACATGAGTCACGCTACCTTAATAGATAGATGAAACGGGTGTTACATGAGGATAAGTGGGGGTAGGTAAAAAAAGGCATAGCAGAGTTAGCCCCAGCGGGGAGTAACTCTATTATACAAAAAAACTTATCTGTTGTAGTGAACCTGATTAGGCTCTGACAATTATGTAGAGTAATGGTTTATGCTCTTTTATGAAAGAGGAACCATTCTACATATTAATTTGATAGAAGACTCAAAGGTTGTTTTCATCGATAAACTGTCGATAATAACCGTGGGTCTGTGTTTCAGTTCAAAGAAGAGACAAGTTTGAAAGTTAAAAGTTTTAATTCTTCAAATTAAACTAATGATTTTGAAATGACAAGCGTAGGAAACAACAATCAACATTGGCAACTTTGTTGAACAATCTTTAACAGTTGATATTTTAAACTTGCTCAAATAGACCTTGTGTTGAATGTGAAGATTGAGAGTGATGTGATGTGATTATGGATGCGTGTGTGTGCAAAATGGAGTGAAAATTGAGAATAAGGTGAGAGGAGTGCGTGTGTGCATCTAATTTTGCTTCAGGAAGAAACAGGTGTCTGAGTGAAAAGTGATGGTTTGAATAAACTTAGGTTTTGTTGGAAAAGATGCATCAAACGCTATCTCTCGTGGACTGCCTCACCGTATTCGGACCCTCCTTTTAGACCCGGGACGTCAACGGACGATGTTTCATCCAGGGGTGACACCTTGGCTGACAGAGAAGACGAAGGTGTGCTCCGACCCGGTCCAGAGATGCCCCCTGGTACACGTTGATGATAAAGCGTTTGCAGGTGCGCTTTCTTAAGTTTAATTACTCAGAAAATCAAAAGACTCTGGACGAGTCTGCGTTAGCGGATGCAATCCAGCAATTCAATTCCTGTCTGGCTTGACAGGCACAGCGTGAGGGGGGGGGGGGGGGGGGGGGGGGCGACAGGAGCCGCAGGCTCCCTTCCCCGGGTGCGTGTTCAACACGTCCAAACTCTCTCGTTGACAAACTCGAACTGAATCATAAGACTGAAACTTACCAAACCCAGTTCTCTTATCAAAGCAAACGTGTGCGTCAGAGCAAATGTGTTTTGGAGTTTACTGTGAGAGTGTGTGTGTGTTTGAGTGTTTGAGTGAGTGTTTGAGTGTGAAGGTCATTACCAAACATCCTCAAAACATTATTTAATTAAGCATTGATTCATTAGTTATTATGATTACCCAAAGCATAATAATCATTCATTTGATTAAAACACATTTATAATGAGCAAAGTGATAATACTCATTATTCACATTTAATATAAAGAAAGGGAAGTTTAACTTTGTTATATTATGACTAGCTTTTCCATGAGAACAACATCTTCTGGCACTGCAGGTGTTCAGATGTTATGGTTTCTCCAAGACTCTCTGGCGTTCAGGTCTTAATCTGTGGGTGAAAGTTCTCAGCGACCCAGCTCTTGACCCAGCCGGGCAAAGTATAACCTTTTGCACAGAAAACCCATATTTCCTCACTTTACAGATCCCCCCTTTCACGACAACATGGTGGTCAAGCAAAAACCACCTGACGTCGTGACACCATTAACGTGATGAACTCATGAAGGTAGACATGCATGTTCCAGATGAAGGCAGGAGCGATGAAGCGTCTCCACAGGTCTCGTGTAGAAAGGAGTATATCCTGATCAGATGATTAAGGCCCAAAACTGTTGCAAAGCATTGTAAAGTAATCCACTCAGGAAATCTTGAAAGCAAAGCTATTTCAATAGCAGTTAATTTTCATCAGCAATAACGTAAAGGTATATTCAAAGGATAAGGTAGCCCGTGCGTCCACACAGAGCTGGGCAGGTGGATGTAATCCCTAAAAATGTGAGTTAGTAACAGGTGTCCTGGCTGACGGCAGGTAACCTGAAAAAAAAACTCAAAGGATATCACATTTGTTAAAAATTCATCCAACAAAGAGTGAATTTGTAACGTTCCACCAGTTAGTGGAAAAGAATCCGGTCAGAATCGATTTGTTCAGTAAGCGGTTTGAATCTGGTATTGCGAACCCGCAGAGAAACGAGTTTGAATTTATCTGTGGGAGCAGTGTCATAATAGATTTGGTCATCCATCCGTTTGTATCTGGTGTTACGAACCCACAGAGAAACTTGTTTGAATTTACCTGAGGGACCCGTTTGGAACTGGAGCGAAGCGGATGTGGTTCTTTTTCCTTATCAAAAACAAGAGAGAGACAGTTTATCCAATCTCAGCGTGGGGCTTTATTTGTACAATTCAGCAATACATCACCAACACTTCATGGGGACAGCCTTCAGCCTCGAACTAAATGCCTCGGCTGGAAACCTGCTGCAAAAGCCCTCTCTCCTACACCACGCAGCATCGGTTATACTCTTCTGGCCCCCACCCTCATGATTTCGGGAAATGATGGGATGCTGTTTTATTACCCAATATGGTCAAAGTAAGCCAATACTTACTGGAAGTTACATAAGCTGGACTGAACAACATGTTGTTGAGCACGTACGCAGCAGCTGGACAATCAAGATGTTAAAAGTGCACGTGCACAGGATGCTGGGCTGATAAACATCTTGTCAAAAATGCACGTACACAGAACACTGCTTTTTGGCTCCTACAGATCCCCCCCATGGGGGTGTCCACCCCCATAAACAAGCTGGCTACATAACAAATAACATAACACATAAATGAATGTTAACATAGACCAGTAAATGGGTGTTAAATGACAAAATGACTAATATACTGCAGTCTTCAGCCAAACTATATAGATATAAATGTAACGACGAAGTAACTGCAAAGTAAGTATCAGCTGCAAGACACAACATGGAATGTGACGTCTTTAACCACCCCAGCAATACATCAAAAATGCATGCGCACACTGTAAGAGGGCGAAAAACCTGTCCGCTGTTCTTAACAGGAAAATTCCCCCTTGACCTCCTGCCCCAACAGGACGATCACGTAACGCACAGAGTGAGCATACAAGTCTAGCCTAAGTATATGGCAGACATTAGGTAACATTGAATTAACAAAAGAACACACATAAGAGAAAATGAAGTGATGATACCTTCCAACAGAGAATAAAAAAAATCATGAGTACGATCGTGCATTAATTACCCTTAGCAACATTGCAACCAGTAACTGTACGTGAATATGCAATCAAAAATACAAACTCATATGAAATAAATGATTGACGTGGATACGAATGAACAACTAGGAGATGTTGATGTGACTAAACCTATAAAAAGTTAAACACAACAGTAAATGTAATGAATATACGAATATACTAGATGTAACAACACAACTGCTCAACCGAAATAGAGAACGGAGTCAGAGTCTCAGTTGCAGAGCTGGAAAAAAGAAACGGAGTGAAGAAAACACAAGAGTCAAGTTCAGTTTCATTGATGACTGCTGCAGGGGTCTTGTCGCTGGAAGAGGACTTCGAGGCCGATTCCTTAGTCGAGTGCATGTAACCACAACAACAACATCTCTGATGAGACGCAAAGCTTACTCCACCGCCATCTCATCAGCCGTCCCGTTCTTCAGGCACATTGGGTGTCGTGCTGAGTCCATTGCGGCCATTTCCATTTGCACGTATTGAGACGACGCAGCAAGGTTCATTTGGGCAGCCAGAGTTCGCTCCCACAGTCTCCTCACAACAGGTAGGATGCAACATGCCAATAGAGAAATCAGAATTAGTACTACTATTGCACTAATTCCTGCTTTTACCAAAATAGCTCCCCACTGACCCAATTTGAGGGCTAAGGAGTCTAAGGACCAGCTTTCCCTGCCTGCATTCTCCCTCAGCTCTATCTTTAAATCTTTCAATTTCCTCATTCCTTCAGTAAATGCACCATCAGGGGCCGTATTACTTGGAATGTAGGTGCAACATTCTTGCCCACTGGAGTTCAGAAACTTACAGAGCCCACCTTTCTCGGCCAGCAACCAGTCCAAAGCCTGGTCATGCTGCAAAGTCATCTTGACTGTGGCATGAAGTTGTTCACCCAAGAGGCCAAGGTTATTTACTGTGTAATTTAAGATTCTTTGCTGATTAAAATAAACATAGTTGATCCATTTCACATTCTTATTTATTGTTATCCAAGGAAGAATTGACTCTAAACCAGCTACTACCTCATCTCTTGCTTGAAATTCTATGGGAATTCCTGTTGGCAGTCCTATGGCGTTTAAATGCACTTTATGATCAAACACATCATACCTCTTTGTTCTACGTCTATTGGTAGTCTCCAACTGAAGTAATTCACTCACACCTTCATGTAAGATAGTCACTGGAACTTTCATACGTACTAGCGTACACAACCCAACCCAAAAACTTGGCAAAACATTCATTAAAACATCACCACCACACATCCAGTAGCTGTCGGCCACTGGAATGTCTTGCTCACCTATGAGATCCAGAGTGGGGATCGTCATCGATATGTTTTCACAGTCCTGACTAAGAGTTACAGGGTTTTCATACCAAACAGGGGTATCAATGAGAAGTGGCGTCATATTTGCATGCGGGAACCAGGATAATACCCAAGTGACGTTACAGTTGACAGATGTATTACCTACGTCCACTCCTCCATTGTCAGCGAAACCTCCACTTGCAAAACATTCATAATCAGCACTATAATCAATTTTGTAGTCCGTTGGAGGACCATTTTGGTCTGTTTGGATCGCAAATTCAGCACATTCCTCTAAGATGTTATATTCTGCATATTTTTTAACATATTTGTGCTTATCTCGTGTACCATGGAGCAATCTGCAGTGGAATCCGCACAATGGCAACTTAAGAATAGGTGGAATCTTTTTATTTATCTCTATTTCCTTTCTAGTCTTACAAGTGCGTCGTTGTGTAATGGCACATTCACTAGAAGTATATTTTTCTGGAACAACCTCAGGTAACATTCCGGGTGCTTGAGCGCACACTATGCAGTCATTAGGAGTCATTTCTCTCGTCGTATACAAAGCCCATTTATACCAACTATTTTGCATGGCGGCATCCCAAAGCCTATCCTCTATCGGCAATGGTCTGCCCGCTCTAGGGGAGATAGGTCCTGTGTTACTCCCGGGCCCAGGTCTAATCGGCCCAAATAGTGGCTTAGGCACAGCTTTGCGATTGGTCACTTCTTGTTCATTTTGGCCTTGCTGAGTAAGATTACAAACATGGTTACTACCAGAGGCTTCTGTGGGAAAATCAGATTTCACAGCTACATCTCCTGTGGGAGTTGTAGTACTAACAGGTGGCTTAGTAGTTACACTTCTTAACTTGCTAACTGGCGTTGTTTCAGGTCTTAAAATCAGTGGAGTCACTAGCTGTAAGTGAGAGGAAGAGCTCCAGTCGGACCTCCCCTCTTCAACAGGAGCTGTGGTAGTCAAAACATCAGGGATTACAGTAGTAGTAGTAGTAGCGCTAGTAGTTAAAACATTATTTGGAACTGTGGTCACACTGTCAGGGATTTTATTTATCTTAATTGTGGTCAAAACATTATTTGGAATCGTGGTTGTAACACCAGTTTTAACAACTGCTACGTCGAATGCAGGCAAGGATGCTGACCTATGTTGCATCCGGCCTGCTGGATTGTACTTAACTTGATCACGGTGTGCTGCCTCGTCGTTGACCAAGTCGTCTAGCGTATGCTCTTGTGATGGGTCGACGATCTGCTCCTCGGCCATCGTCTCCATCTTCACCTCCTCCAGCACCACCATCAGACCCCCTAGTGTCATCCAAAACAGAACTGTTATCAGGCTTAGCACGCCCTTCTTTTCCTCGGCCATCATGCCGGTTTGTTACGTCAGACACAATACTGCCCTGAGTTTTGTCTTTGACTTTCGTGCAGTGTGTCAGATGATGCCACGTCGATCCTCCTTCGACCTGGACTGCCGTTGGCGTTGCTCGAACCACTTTGTAGGGACCCTCTCGCCGCGGTTCGTGCCACTTCCTCCTGAAAACTTTGATGTACACCTGGTCTCCAGGAACTACTGGCCCGTCTGCGCCTGCGCTAGAGACGAGCTCCTTTCTCTTTTCCTGCAAATAGATGGCTTTATGGATGCTGGTTAGTTGCTTGATGTAGCTTTTGAATTCAAGCTCTAGCTGCTCCAGTGAAGGCCCCTTGTGGGGTCCTCTGAGCTGAGGAGCTGGCATTGGCCTGCCTGTTAGGACCTCATGAGGTGAAAGATGCGTGCTTCTGTTAGTTTGCATGCGATAGCTCATTAAGGCAAGCGGCAATGCATCAACCCAGTTAAGGTTAGTACAAGCACAGATTTTGCAGATTTTAGACTTCAACGTCAGATTCGCTCGCTCGACCATTCCTTGGCTCTGGGGGTGATAAACTGATCCTAATCGTTGCTTTATCCTTAGTTGTTGCAACACACCTTTAAGGACTTTTTCAACAAAAGCAGGACCATTGTCCGAGCTTATTTCCGACGGGATACCAAAGCGAGGAATCACTTCTCTGACTAGAAACTTTACCACTGTTTCTGAACCTAGATCTTTGGAGGGAACGGCTTCGATCCACCGACTGAATCTGTCAATGATCACCAACATGTACCGCTTCCCATGCACAGACTTAATCATGTCAACATAGTCAATGACCAAATGTTTGAAAGGACCTTCGGGCACTGGAATGTGTCCCGCTGGGACTGTGATGCCCTTTTTCACATTGTTCTCAGCACAAATGTCACACTGATCTATTACTTCCTCAACCATGGCTTTTAGGTAGGGTGACCAGTAACCTTGTTTGTTAAGTCTTTTCAGAACCTCTGTACGACCACAATGATCAGGACCGTGGCTCTCTGAGATTAGCATTGTCAGCAGGGAGACAGGTGCAACGATCAAGCCCTCATGAGACCTCCACAAGCCGCTTGAGTCCATTGTTGCACCTCTTTTTCTCCAACACTGCTGCTCGCTTTTCTCTGCCTTTTCCTGAATCAAAATGATGTCTTCTGGTGTTATTACAGGTTCTAATGATATTACAGGCGTCAAAATGGCTTCTTCACACCTGGAGGCAGATTTTGCCGCCTCATCTGCTGCATTGTTGC
The DNA here is from genome assembly GCF_043380555.1 of Nothobranchius furzeri. Classification (NCBI taxonomy): domain Eukaryota; kingdom Metazoa; phylum Chordata; class Actinopteri; order Cyprinodontiformes; family Nothobranchiidae; genus Nothobranchius; species Nothobranchius furzeri. The sequence goes on from NC_091746.1 coordinate 27,894,238, forward strand.
CTCTGATGACATCGCAGTTACCCTTGCGGTGTGCAGGGCATTTTACAATGGCCAGTTTCGATGGAAGCATCATTGCTGAGATCAGCTCGTTGATCTGCTTTCCATGAAGGATGGGTGTACCGTCCGTCTTCTTAAAACCTCTTTGTCTCCACACACTTCCAAACAGGTGACAAACACCATGGGCGTATGCAGAGTCAGTGTAAATAGTTGCTACCTGGCCACTTGCCAACTTGCAAGCTTCGGTCAGGGCTTTGAGTTCCGCTAGCTGCGCAGAACAGGGTTGGTTACACTTTTCAGCTTTTACTGTTTCAAATCTGTCATCTACTTTTTCCACAACAGCAAACGCTGCATGGTTTCCTAAGTAGTCTCTAAAACATGAACCATCAACAAAATAGGTGACATCAGATTGATCGAAAGGAGTAGATTCCAAATCAGGCCTTAGCTTAGTGTATCTAGATACCTCAGCTATGCAGCAATGTGGTTCTCCTTCGAACTCAAAGGGAACACTGTTAGCAGGGTTTGTCGTGGTACACCTCTTTATGACAACGTCCGGATATGTCAGTAGTGGCATATACTGCAGGCATCTTGCTTGGTTTAACACAAACTTCCCTCGGTTGATTAGTTCAGATATTTTGTGATGTGTGTAGATGGTGACAGGATATCCCATTGTTATCACTGAGGCTTTCTCATAAGCATAATGCAAAGCAGCCAATCCTTGATAACAAGGGGGCCATCCCTGTGCCACATTGTCAAGTTTTGCACTGTAGTACGCAATAGGTTGTTTCCGACGTCCACTGCATGTGTCCTGCATTAACACTGCAGAGGCATACATGTCATGTCTGTTTGCGACGTACAGCAAAAATGGTTTTGTGTAGTCAGGTGTTGCTAAACTTGGCGTAGTTTGCATGTCTTGTTTGATAGTTTCAAAAGCTATCTTAGCTTCATTTGTCCATTTTAGAGTCGACTTTAAAGACTCACTTCCAGCATCTTTAATCAGTGCCCTAAGTGGTGCGGTTTTTTCAGCATAGTTTTCAATCCACTCGGAGTTGAAACCAGTCATTCCCAGAAATGTCATCATTTGTCCAACAGTTTGTGGTTGTGGAGCTTTGCTCACACCTTCCACGTGTTCTGGTGAGATGGCGACAGTCCCATGGGAGATTACTCTCCCTAGGTACTCTACCTGTGGTTGGCAATACTGAAGCTTTGTCAGGGAGGCTTTGTGTCCTCCCCGAGCTAACTTCTGTAGGACTTTAATGGAGTCACGATGGCAATCATCGATTGTTCGTGCGCAAATCAGTAGGTCATCAACATACTGAATCACAGTGCTGTTCACCTCGATGCCTTCGAGGCTCTGTTTCAAAATTTGATTGAAGATGTGTGGACTGTGTTTTAGCCCTTGTGGTAGCCTTCTGTACGTGAGCTGTCTACCACGAAACGTGAATGCAAAAAGATATTGTGATTCTTTGGCCAATGGGATGCTAAAAAATGCTGAACACAGATCAATTACCGTGAAGTATTTAGCTTCTCCATCGATGTTACTCAGTAATGTGCTTGGATTTGGCACGTCTGCGTCAAAGTCAGTGATCACTTCATTTACAGCTCTTAAATCATGTACCAGTCTGTACTTGAGCTTGTCTGCTTTTAGCACTGGCAAAATTGGAGTGTTACATGTGCTATAGGTTTCTTTTAGTACTCCTGCTTGAATTAGACCTTCAATAGTTGCATTTATACCCTCTTCTGCTTCTGGCTTTAGTGGGTATTGGGGTCGATAAGGCAGTCTTGCATTTGGCTTCAATTCCACTTGAACTGGAGTTGCCGATGTTACCAGTCCAACATCCGTGTCATGTTTGGACCATAGCTGGTCTGGAACCTGTTTTAGCATGTCAGCTTTCAACTCGTTTTGAACTGTTTCTGATTCTGCTACACCCTGCATGTGTTTTTTGTTTGCGACTGTTACAACCTGTGGTTTTGACATCATGGTGGTACCGCAGAGAATTTTAATCATTTCTGCATTTTTTGTAGTGTAGATTAGCGGGTTATCTGTTTTCTGCCACTCTGTTTTAGTTGCTGTTAACATCATTGGTCCAAGATCTTTTGACTCAAAGCCTTTGTTTACCATTAAGGTAATGTGTGGTGCTGATTCTGGCACAGTGTGCCATTTTTCAATAAATGGGTTTTCTTCCACATTCACAGCTGCACCTTGCTGTCCTATCACGATGTATTGTGACACTAGCCTAACGTGCAAGTCTTTTGTTTCTTTGTCCCATTTTTCTTCAAAGATTCTACTGCATGATGGATCATAAGTCATTGTGCAGTGATAGTCACTGAATGGTACAGTAGCTTCTGGAATTTGAGCTTCAATAAATTTCTCCCATTGTTGAAACATCTCGTAGACTGGCTTGTTAATGTCACCAAGCCAGTAGACCTTAGCGTGTTCTGTCTGAGCAGTCATTTGAAAGTTTATTCCAGAGCTATCTACATAAATTCCTTCTGGTGTGCACCAGATTTTTGTTTTTAGTTTACACAATGCATCTCTTCCTAGTAGATTAACTGGAGTTTGGTCTGAAATCAGAATTGGGATTACGATTTCACTGTCATCAACTGCTAGTCTTACTGGAGCTGTTAAGGGGTTTATTTGTTTTGCTCCCGAGAACCCTGTTGTCTTTACGCTTTTCTCAGACATGGGGAGATGAGTTGCATAATTTGATTTTATGCACGAGTAGGTTGCCCCAGTATCAACTAACATTGGGACCGATTTGCCTTCTATTTTAACATTGATCACTGGTTCTTTATCGGCGTTAGCTGTTAAAATTGGTAGTTGCTCCTCCCCCCCAGGGCCCTCCGGGCATCCCTAGAATCCTTGTTGTGCTGCCCATGGATTAACTGGACCTCCTCTTCCCCGGTTTGGTCGTGTTCCACGACCACGCCCAGACCATTCAGGGTTTGGAATTGGATTCGGACAGTCTCGATACAGGTGACCCATCTGGCCACACCCCCAACATGAACCTGGAAGTGGGGGTCGATTCTGCTGCACCCAGCCTTGTCGAGTTGGGTAGCGATTGGGGAAACGATTTGGAAATCGTCTCTGTGGTCCGGGCTGCTGTCTACCATACTGGTTTGGGTAGACATTGATAACCGGTTGAGATGGAGTTTGAGGCGGGGCCACAGCTGTCTGCAATGCTTGGACTTGGCTGTCACTTTTCACCACTGCTGCCTGAGTTTTTGCCTTGCTCTGGAGATCATTTATGTGCAGCTGCGTGAGTTTTCTTTGAGCACACTTTTCTTGCTCAATCATTTTGTTATTGTCTTTCCGATAGCGGTCCACGGCGTGGACTACATGGTCTCTGAACTGTGCATGTGGCATTGAGTCCAGTCCCACCACATCCTCCAGTTTGTCTCGCACAGGAGTCGGGAGAGTGGAAATCAGGGATGTTCGGAACAGAGAAGTCATTATTGGCGTCCCCTCAGGACCCTCCTCCGTCTCCAGCTTCCACCGTCTGAGCTGCCTGTCAACAAATGACGCAGGACTCTCAGTCTCTGAAAGTGGCTCACCTTTCAAGGCTTTGGGGTCAATCCTGTTGGGATATGCTGCTCTTAGTATGTTCCAGAGTGCATTTCTGTGTGTGTTAAACTCCGTGCCGTCAGCCATTGGGTCCAGCATCCATTGGACTCCATTGGATGCTAGCAATGTTCCCATAGCTGATGTCCCAACAACTCGAGCCAAAATAGCTTTGAGATCTCCAAGGGCAAGCATTAGCCCAGTTGTCTCCTGTTCGAAGGCCCGAATCCACTTTCCAGCGCCATCCTGTATCTCGGGCAGCCGCGAAACCAAACCAGTGAGGTCGAGGCTCTGCCAGGGAATATAATTAGCTCTTGTGCCCTTAATTAAAATTGGGTACTGACCATCATTAGTGTATCGAATAGGTGGTTTTAAGTCATGTCTGGGTCTCAGATCACGGCTTTCATTGCTAGGACCTGGTTTTTCCTTCTCTTGAGTCAGACCTGTATTTGGATCACCACGCTCTGGTGAATGAATGCCTGGTTTGTAAAAAGGCTTGAAATTTTTCTCCTTGCTTGTGCTAGTGGTGTTCTCACTAACCTCATCTGAATGTGTGCCTGTGATGTGATTTAAGGATTTCCGCAGGCCTTCAGATATGTCCTGTATAATTTGGTCAACATCGTTTAGCTCATCATGTACATCCTCATCCTTGTTCTCAAGGTCTATCCAGTATGAGTTAGCCTTCGGCTGCCTTTTCAAAAAATCCTTATGTTCTGCAAAACAATCAATCTCCCTTCGTCCTTCTTCACTTACCGCTCGACGTTCTGTACTGCAATATTTTGGATGCGTTCCACGAGGTGGAGTTGTTTGTTCGAATTCTCTTTCCTCACTTCCTTTTGCATGCTTTTCTTTGCCAGGTGCTTCATCTGATTGCTGTGATGTTGTTAATTTTAAAATTGCATTGTCAACATCTAAACCCTTAGGACCTTTGTCGAATGTGTCGCGCAAATCAAAATCTCCCGTAATTGTAACGGTTCCCAAGAGGGGATACAGGCCCTCTTCTGCTGGGGCCTTCACTTCCTTCTGGGGTTTGTCCAATTTGTCTTTCATTTTGAGAATGGCATGTTTAAAGTTCTGTCTGTAAACCTTTCCTTCATTCCTGAATAAGTCCAGGATCTGAATTTCTTTTTCTCTTTTCTGCTGTCTTTTCTTGGATCCATCTGCTTTATGATCCTGAATTCTCAATTCCAAATTATCACACGCCACTACGTCAAAAGTGCCTTCAGATGGCCACGGATTGCATAGTTTTCTCGTCCGTTTTGACCACTTCTCTGACATGTGCTTTATCTCTTTTGCTAAAGCCGGATTCTTCGCTGCCAAAATTCCTGCTGGCGTGACAGACATTTTGAAGTTTCAGTGACACTATTATTCCTTTGATTAGTTGACTAGTTTGTTTATTTATAATCTCCTGAAAATAACACAAGAATTGAAAGTTGAAACAGATACTGGTGACATATGATGCTGTGGTCTTGAGTAATCTGTTGTTGCTCTGTTTACACAAATGTTGAACAATTTATCTTCTTATTGTAAATGCCTTAAAATCAAATCTCTTCTGATGTAACACTAAAGTAAAGTTAGTTCAAAAAGCTTTATTTATTGTTGAAAGAAAACTTAATGCCTGATGTATTTATTTCTCCAGCAGTTAAGCTGCAAGATGAGTCTGACTCAAATCTTCTGTCCTGCTGGAGTCAGGCTTGTGTGACAGGCTAAAATAGCCGTATCCTTGGTCCGAGCTGTGTGTGAGCAATGTTCAGCCCACAGGGTAGGGTTTCTCTACGCCTACGGTTCACCAACCAATCCACACACAGAGGTGGAGTCAGAGGCGGGATCGCCTCTGTACTTCTGTGTCTGTGTGTGTTAGGAGATTAACGCACACACAGCTGGTGGGTGGAGCTTACACTTCTATTCTGATTCTCTGCCCAGTCTAAGCTGAGAGTCTGACCGCTAAGGATGTCTGTACAGAGAAACGAACAAGTCCTGGTGACATCAACCGCACCCAGTCTTCAGAATTTAGCAACTCTCATACAGCTTTATAACATTACAACACAGGAAAAAGTCAACCACAATTGAGACCGAATCAGCAGAAGAAAAATCAGTTTCTCTCTAATTTATCCAAGCAATAGTTTAAACAAGATCAGAGTATTTGAACTTTCACGAGTAAAACAACCACACACAACAAAGCTTTCACACTTGCATAGAGATAAAAAACACACTTCAAAGCGATTTGACACTGGAACAACGTTTCATGCCAAACAGCAACACACATACACATTATTATTTTTACTCATAATCTATATTTCTCATATTTCACATAACCCAGCTGGTAAAAATAGTTATCATGCTTGTGCACTTCAGCATATATTTTTTATTTATATATATGTCACTCTAAAAACTTATTATTATTATTTTAACTTCTGGTTTTCTGTTCAAAGGCTAATCAGAACAAGATCACAGACTTTGAAATTTGTATAACATTAAACATCAAAATGTAGCACTGCAGTGAATAATATTGATTTGTTTTACACCGTTTTTTAAAGCTTCTCCTAGTTTTTCCTCCTTTTTTCCTCCTAACCTCTGGCGCCTCACCCACAGCTGTTCTCACTCACACACACGCTTGTCTTCACAAACACACACACACACACTTGTCTCAGCGCACACACACACACACACACACAAAAAAACTCAATAGACAGTTTCCCCGAGCACCCGGGTCTGTCGTTTCCCTTGCAGCCTCTCCGCTGCTCCTATGAGTTCAACACATGCCTTTTGCCAACAACACATGAAATTTACCAATCCTCGAGGATTCAACCAAATTACTGGCAAGCTTATCTGTCACAACTTCAGCGCTTTTTCTCAGATCCCAATCTTATCCCGGCCTCACCGGGGCATATGGATCTCACTTGTCGACCTTTTACTTGTCCTTCCTGGACTCTTTTTTTTTTTATCAGCTGTCAAATTCTATTCCAATTCTCGCTGTCCCAGCTTTTAATTTGTCACTTTAAACTTTGTCCGTCATCAAAATGACTCAGCTGACTTCACACATGTGTGAATAATTTCACCGCTGCTCTGGACAAGCGCCTTCTCTTGTTGTTATTCTAAATTATGAGTAGGGCATGTTTTTTTTCTCCCAGACCATTTCTCAGTCCACGAAAATAACTCCAAAATTGAACAAAAGTTGTTCTTACCTATAAGGGCCCCGGAGTCAGGTTTCAGTGGATTGAGAAATGATCCGAAGAGCACACCTCCACTCCCCGCTTCGTGGTCACCAAATGTGGTTCTTTTTCCTTATCAAAAACAAGAGAGAGACAGTTTATCCAATCTCAGCGTGGGGCTTTATTTGTACAATTCAGCAATACATCACCAACACTTCATGGGGACAGCCTTCAGCCTCGAACTAAATGCCTCGGCTGGAAACCTGCTGCAAAAGCCCTCTCTCCTACACCACGCAGCATCGGTTATACTCTTCTGGCCCCCACCCTCATGATTTCGGGAAATGATGGGATGCTGTTTTATTACCCAATATGGTCAAAGTAAGCCAATACTTACTGGAAGTTACATAAGCTGGACTGAACAACATGTTGTTGAGCACGTACGCAGCAGCTGGACAATCAAGATGTTAAAAGTGCACGTGCACAGGATGCTGGGCTGATAAACATCTTGTCAAAAATGCACGTACACAGAACACTGCTTTTTGGCTCCTACACGGATGGTTTAGTTGTTAGATCAGAACCTGATTTTACCTGTTAATGGATGTTTATCAGCTTAACGGAGGCGACGTTTTTGTAGTCAGAGATTGGAGTGAACTGGAGACGCAAAAACGATGCTCGCAGAACAGGAGGAGGCTCCCCACCCCCCTTTTGTTTCTCAAACTTATGCTGTGTCTGTGAGACAGGAGAAGCATAACAAACAACAGTTCTTAGGCTCGTAAGAGCCCGGTCACCAAGAAGATGTGCAGTGTCACCAGGATCGTGCTGAAAGAGCAGGTGTTCAGATGTCCAAAGACCTGGAGGTGTTGGACTTGTAGGCTCTGAAAAGGAGTTTGTCAAGAATGGTTGTGTCATGGGTGTCAAAGCAAACCTAGCCATGTGGAGAATCAGATACAGACATGTCGCTAGCTTTAGGAACATGGTCTGTCCTGAAAACTGAAGCCAAGAATACTTTATTCCCAAGAATGATGGAGGTTCCCACACAGGAACAGAAAAACCCAGTTTAACCAGAGTATTTACAGACTGACTAGAGTTCCGCCCCTTAGAAGGTGTATCACCTATCTCCGGGTCAGAGGTCAAAGTTGTCAGCTGAAGTGGTGGAAGGCCATTACCAAACATCCTCAAAACATTATTTAATTAAGCATTGATTCATTAGTTATTATGATTACCCAAAGCATAATAATCATTCATTTGATTAAAACACATTTATAATGAGCAAAGTGATAATACTGATCATTTAACAACTTAAAATAAAGGAAAGGAAGTTTTAAGTCTTTGTTATGTTATGACTAGCTTTTCCATGAGAACACATCTTCTGGCACTGCAGGTGTTCAGATGTTGTGGTTTCTCCCAGACTCTCTGGCGTTCAGGTCTTAATCTGTGGGTGAAAGTTCTCAGCAACCCAGCTCTTGACCCAGCCGGGCAAAGTATAACCTTTTGCACAGAAAACCCATATTTCCTCACGTTACAGTGTCATGTCTTTATCTTAGCCTTACTCTGTCTGCAAGTGTGATCACCTAATCCAGTAAACATACTTAGTATCATTGAAACAGATTCATGAAACATTTCATCATTTATAATTATACATGGCAATATTTAGTGATTATTAAGTATAAAATCTTCTTTCTTCAATGATTATTTTGAAATATGAAATGATTACTTTTAATTATGAAATCTTTTCTTCTGGGAATAAAAGTTGATCTAACAGAGTTCTGCGCAGAAACTTGGGGAAACGAATGCTACTTGTTCATCTTTCGTTATCTGTTGAAGCTTCAGCTCAGCTGATGAAGTCATCTGATTAAAGAGCCTGCGAGCAGACATTCCATCTCCTGTCAGGGTAAAATACAGCAGAACGTGTGTAGCCAGGGTTATTTGCTCTGGCCGTGCACATGAACAAAATCAGTCCATTTGGTGACGTTACAAGTGGAACCTGATGCGCCTCTCTCAGCTGTCTGTAGAGGATTCTGAAGACGTCTGGATATTTTTGGTGTTGGTGTCAGGTTTCTTGCTTTTTGGCCTGGGGGTTATCTGGCTTACCTGAAAATTAACAAGCTGTCAAGGAATATTGGCTCAATCCCGGAGCTCAGGGATGGATTACACCGCACTGCGAATGCACAAACTCATAATTGTCCAGATGAGTCGTAAGCTTGGAACTTTGGCTGAGATTCAGGCTCTGGCATAGAAGGTGGATTTGATCAAGGAGCGAGTGGACGAATAAGCACGGATTGGGATAGATTAATTCACACCATTATTGGATTTAGAGAGGTTGAGGACCAGCGGAACTTTAAGACAGAGAGGAAATTATATCTGTCTGGCCACAAAACAAGTTTTTATCTGAATCTGGTGCCCTTGAGCCTGTGAGGCTGAAGTGATTACTCCCCCTCAGAAGAAATGTGGAATGCTGCTGTCGCCATGGCAACTCTGTCTCCCTATCCCAGCCTGGGCGGGACTGTGACCGGTGAAGGCCGCTGAATCGTTTCCAGGAGTCACTGTGCTCTCTAAACCCAACTACCTTCCATCCCTGTCCAGAACGGAGGTGACGAGCGCTGCTTATCGCGGCTGCATGCACTGATGTGTGGAGAGTCCCCAACCCTACCACCCCACCCAGTGGACACTTATGTCTGAAGTCTATTGCATATCTGTCTGAGGAGTTTTTTGTATAGCAAAGCTGCCCTCCCTGTGGAGGGTAACTCTGAAGTGTCTTTTTTCCTCCACCTGACTCAATCCTCATAAAAACCCTCTGATCTCTATTAAGGTAGCGCGACTCGGGTTGCGAATGACCACAGTCACCAATTCTTGTCACGTGTCTATGCCTATGTATGCATGTCTGATCTCTGAATTGTGTGTACCGAAACTCTAATTTCCCACTGGGATTAATAAAGTATCCTTGAATTGAATTGAATGAGATCATTAGGATTTTAAAATATTAATTAATACGGTTAACGTAAGTAACTCTGCTGCAGGTTTAAAGCCAGATTTAACGTGCCATTAGGTTTAGTCAGTAAGAATGTCATCACAATGTTGGCTTTTAGCTGAAACCAACAGCACGCTTGAGCAGCCTCACAGATTTTCCATCATGGCTGAGGACTCTTATGTGTGTTCCAGTTTTTATTAGTGTCTGGCCTTTATTTGTTTGTGCTGGGCATTAGACCCTGGCTTTGTCTGAACACAGGCTTTTATTAGAGGGGAGACAATACAAGCTTGTTTCTGGTGCACCGGGAATCTAGATGAACAGACAAACCTCAGACAGTAAAAAAGTTTCACTGGAAGTATTTTATTGTCCGATAATTACATGATGCTTTGACCTCAGACTTGTGGGACCTGCCACGCTCTGGATGCAACACATTCTTAGATGCAACACATTCTTACACCCGAAGCATCGAAAAATGACGATAATTTCATCTTTTTTAAGAAGCTAATGCCGTTCTAGGCTGTCTATTGATGAAATTATTCTACTTATTTGCATCTGACCTTTGCTTTTTAATAAATCTCCAGAGTGTGTAGCCTAGAAATCTACATGAATCTGTAGGTTGGTCTTGCCACGCACATGTTGGATCTCCTTACAGTATATCCACTCAGCAGGGCTCTGAGATCCTTAGGAAACAGTCAGCCGGTAGAACCCTGGGTCAGAACCTGAACCTCTGCTGCATACAGATGGAATCAGATTCCTTATGACCTCAAATGTACCCCCTTTTAAATCAAAATTGAAGGCATATATTCATCAGCTTTTTAAAGAGCAAGTCACCCCCAAATCAACATTATTCTTCTGATAAACTATATAAATGTGTGTCTAATCGTGCTGCAGACGTGTAGTCAACAGTTTGGCACTTTAGTGCATTTTAGTTCAAATTTAAATTTTCTGCCTAAAACTGTCGTTGTTGTGCTGTTGTCGGGTAAAAACTCTGCATTTGAATTAAAATCTACCATCGCTATTGGCTAAGAGGTACCCTAGAACGTTAGCTAATACCATATGATGTCACAATGTCGTTGTGAGCCTGTGTGTGTGTTTGTTAGCGGCTCCGCCCTCTCGGTCTGCTAGGCAACAGCATTTGTTGCCTTTTTCAAACAGACAGTGGGAGTGGAGTAAGAATCTTGTAGGGGGTGACTTGCTCTTTAATGAATGTTTCTTATGCTGCACCTTCTGCACTGTACCTGCTCACCCTTTACCTTGGCCTTATATCCTATTCTTGCATCTATTTTTATTTGCATATTTAAATTAGATTTTACAATCTGCTGTTTTACGTAGTCACGTTGATTTTAATATTCTAGGTTGTTGCTCCTGGAAAGCGCACCAGCTATACAAAGAAAGCGGCCCTCCCTAAGTATAAACCCTTCCTGTCTGTCTGCACCTATAGCACGTCCTTTGAAGTAAAATTGAATCATCACATTCTCCGTGGGTTCACTCACCTCCACTTTCTCTCACGTGGAAAATCAGCGGCAGAGAGCCAACTGTCAATCATAGGGGATGACTGACTTCTGCCTCCGATGCTTATCAATAATGAAATGGGCAATTTAACACTGTCAAGGTCTCCCCCCTCCTCCCCCGTCCACCTCCTCTTCTCACTAACTGATATAGAAAATGTGTGGTATCACTGACATGTACTGCCCTGCCTTTATCTTCATCTATAGACTTGATTTAACTTTGTTTGAGCTCGTGTTTTATCAATCTGCATGGCGTGCACTGAGAGACGTCCCCATTTTAGCATCAAAACAGCAGCAAAAGGGCTACTGAGGAGTGGGAATCGGCTGCAATAGATAAACTCACACAGACTTGTTTACTTCAAAAGGAACAGATACAGCTGTGTGATCATCAGTCGTAAGGGTAAGATGTGTTTCTCCCTCTTTCACGTTGGATTATTGATATTATGGTATTTCTAACAATCAGCCAGTTAAAGGGATCATTATGCTCAGTTTTGGTGAACAGGTCACACTGCGATGCACGTCTTCGTCATGCGTCATAACTGCTCACCGTTCAGTCGTTTTTAAGTTATTTTTAGGGCTTTTTATGAGAAGCTTTTTAATCTTCTTCTAAGTTAGCACCGAGCACGGTGAACCTGAAGAAACCCCGAGTTGGAAGAACTTTAGAATTAGAATTTAAAAAGTCACTTTGATGTATACGGTGTTGGGTTAAGAGTTCAGCGCCAAACGTAGAGCCTCACAAAGGTCTACGTGATGTTAGCCTAGCAGCCTAAGGTATTTCTTCATGCTGCAGAGTGACTGATTCATTTGCAACTTCAGTAGCAAAGTTGTAAGCCTGAAAAGTTGGCAAATTCAAAGCAGTGCTTCTTTTCTTCCCACCTAGCATCTATTAGCATTCTCAAATGACCTGTGCTTGCAACAATGTGCAATGGCTCTTCAGTGTCCATGAAGTGAATATGAAATGACGTCTAGGGTGAATAAAATGTAGCAGTGAGGAGAATGAAGAGAGACAGGCAGAGGTCTCTTTAATCCCGTGACTCTGTTAGCGATTAAGACACCTGGTGAGAATACAGATCGTTTCAGTCGTGATTGAATACATATTTGGGTAGTCTAAGCTGTGCAAACTACAAGGAGCTTATTGGAATATATGGGTGGGATAGAGGGTGTTGGTGTCTGGTGCAGTTGAAAAATCAAGAACCCATCTTTCAGTGTTATGCATGCCTGGCTTGGCTGGGTTGGTGCTTGCTATGCATTAGCCGACTTTGCTCTTTAGAGACCGGCAGCACAGATCCACAGTGTCTCGCTCTGCAGAGTGAGACGGCATCAGGACGTGCACAGAGCGAGCGATAAGGAAGTAGTAGCGGAGGAAGGATAAGGAGCGTAAACGAAAGGAGGGGGGAGGGGCGAGGAGGGGGAAGTTGCCAAGTTAAATACACAGAGAAGGAGGTGCAATAGGAGAGGAGGGGAGAGTACCATCAAATGATTTATTGAGTGAGATGAAGCGTTTTCTTGAGAAAGCAAGAAAGAACAACACATCTGAATCGAATCCCCGTGGAACCTGATCTCAGCGTGAACCTAACGGCTGACAGACAAGACGAGCAAAGCGTCTCCGATCCGAGGCCAGCCCTTCAGAGACAGAGCACCTCTGTTTGAACCGACACGTCAAACACAAACAGGTGCTCGACAGCGACTGGCACTGACCCTCTCTGGAAAGTGACACTAGAGCACACAGATTTAAAAAGGATCACGTCTTTCTTTTCTCTTTTTTTTTTGGGGTGCACGATTATCTTTATATTTGGGTCAAAGGAGTTGGAGCTGAATGAGGGGGTAAGAAGTGCCGCTGGAACTTCAAAGAAGTTCAGCGTGATGCAACTGGATGTAATGTAATACGAGACCCGCGCAACCGGGCCTCAGGAAGCAGGTATTTCAGCAAAGGGCAACAAATTCTGCTTAACGGTGTGGGCAGAAATCACTGGCTGTCATTATCTCTCACTGATCCTTCTGATACTCGGAATTAGGCCGGGAACGTGGTTTGATTTAAATTCCATTACCAGCACTCGTCTGCAGCTCTTTTGCAGAAGACTGTGCCACAGGATTAACATTGGAATGAGCTGAAATTGGGGTGCAATCGGGTGACACCAAATAAATTGCCTCCATAGATGGGAAACAGAACGATGACATGAACTTGTGATTAGGACAGTGACAGTAAGGGAGCACTTTTATTTTCAGCAGAACAGTCCTATAAATAGAACACAAAAGGGCTAAAGCACCAGAACAAAGATGTAGCAGGTTTCCACTTTCACAAAATCACCGATCATCTTTTCAGCACGTTTCCCATTTCCCTACATTGTTCCGAGGCTCCGACTCTACAGGCTAAAAGCTTTGAGTCGTTTAAATATCGTCTGAAGGAGTGTTCTTTAATTATAAATGAAATCCTCTTTTCACCAAACTGCCTCTAGTTATTATGTTCAGCAATTAATTTGGAACATGAAAAAGCGGTTATCATTTGATGCAGCCTGCATGAGGTCCACTCTCCTCGGAGATAAGCCATCTATCAGTAGTTGTCGGAAATGATTCGTTTCTTCTTCTGCAGCAGATTCACGCTAAAGCAAAGCCAGGAAATGAGGTAACAGGAAAAGAAACAAAACCAGAACGCAGACAGAGATCGGCATTATTTGTTGTGCTCACGTGCATGACGGCGCTTTGTCGGGCACATTGTAGGGCGGTGTTTGGAGGGAAGCTGACCTGCATGAGCACAAGGAGACGCTTTGTACACTTATTTACCATAATTTGCTGTGAGCCGTTTTCAAAGGCTGGGGGAAGAAACCAAGCCCTTTGAGATAAGCAGCCTTTTGTTTTTAATCAAAGCTCCATTTTGAATGAGAAAATGTTCCAAATGACTAGAGTCAAATGAAAAGGAGGTTTAGGCAGCAGCGGCGGCGCTTTTAGGAATCAAATCAAACCTCAGAAACACAACTGCGCAGGAGAAAACCGAAAACACAATGAACTTTTTACTGGTTTGGAGAGTTTCTTTTGTTCTGCTCATCTCCTTCAAGTGTGAAGACAGAAAATATCTCTGTTACCGATATTCTGTGCCAAAAGTATTGATTTGCTTCAATCCGGAGTCAGAAAGGGTGGTGTGGTACAAGTCCATCCATCCATCCTCACTAGAGTTACTAAGGGCTGGACCACACTGCATTTTTCGGCATCCCACAGGGCTGCTCGTGTCAGATTGAGGCCCTGTCCACACGTAGCCGGGGATCTGCCAAAACGTAGACATTTTTCTACGTTTTGGCCTGTCATCCACACAAAAACGGAGTTTTTTCACACAAAAACGGATCTTTTTAAAAACTCCGGCCAAAGTGAAGATCTGCGTTTTCTCCGTTTTGGGTGTCTGCGTGTGGACGGACAAAACCAGAGTTTTAAGGTCCGCAACGTCACTTTCCGCGACAAAAAAATGCTGACATCACGTGTGCGACCTGTGTTTACACTAGCCGACAGCATGGATGCCCTCAGAGCTGCGCTCGCTTTATCAATCGTCCAAGCGCTTTTTGCTTGTTTGTTTTTGCAAGAGGAATTACTGCTCCTTGCGGAAGACCACAGACGAAGGACGAGGTTAAGAACGGGGGAAGTACTGCCGCCTACAGGTCTGGCATGTCCTTAACAACGTATTTATGCGGGTACGTGTAGACAGTTTTTTTTTAAAAACGAGGTGGTGTGGATGCAAGTTTTTGGAGGGGCGGATATTCGTTTTTAAAAAAACCCGGCTACGTGTGGACTAGGCCTGAGACCTTCAGAAAGATTGCACAAAGCATGGCGCAGAAGTTCAGAGGGCCAAACTGCGCATCTTGCTGAAGCAGGACACATTACATCATGAGTGCACCCCCCAAAAAAGTAGGTCACTAACAGCCGACAGCCAGCCAAAACTACAAAGCTGAAAAGGGAGCCACCGTTAATCCTTCTTTTATTTGTCCGCATGCTCCTGCGTGGACCTTCGACTGTGGCAAACTTCGCTATTTCTACTCTCGTGTTGCACTCCCATTACCTGCTGGCCGAGTCCCTCCCTGCTGGCCGAGTCCCTCCCTGCTGGTCGAATCAGTGCTTGAAGACTTGTGTGTGTGTGTGTGCGTGTGTGTGTGTGTTTTATGCTGGTTCAACAACAACGTGTTGACAGAAACAGACGTCTTTGGGGCTGCCCGGCACCTTTCGGCGGAGGATAACAGCTGTCCTTTGCCATAAAGTAGTCCCAAGTCTAAAATGGCACCTGCAATTCCTTCATGTTACTAATTATTTCCACTTGCAGTCAGTCTGATTGTTTAGGTCAACAAGCAGAATCGGGATCACTCGTGAGTGAATGGATCCAAATAGCAATGTGAGTAAAACGGTCCTTAAATCACTCACTGTGTTTTCTGCTGAGGTAAAGCAAAAGGAGTACAGCCGGGTCAGGAGAATGACCGGGCTGGTTAAAAAAGTTTTTCCCCACTTATCTAACTTAAAAAAAAAAATAATTCTGGGTGGAATATCTCTTTAAAGAGAGAGAAACATCCAGTAAGACGTTCTCGGCATGTAGAAAGATGCACATTTGAGTACAGTCATGCTCCTTATCTGACACCAGACACTTTTGTTGCAGAATGAGCACACAAAAAGGACAGCTGACCCCAAGAACAAGTTACTCGGAGGTCACATATATTGGTAAATTCGAATTTGTGGCAAGCTCAGTGAGTGAGTGAACAAATGGGCCTTGAAAATCCTTCTATGTTTCCGTTGTCTTCATGCTAATCAGGCTCCATCTCCTTGCAGTGTAGCTGCAGCCAATTTGAACCTCGAGCCTCCTGCGTTTGGCAGGATGATGTATAGCTGTGCTAACTAAGGGACCGCTTCAAGCACTAGAACTGAATTATAATATTCCCTGCAGGCTCTGACGAAACTAAGCTCTTGGTGACTGGACAAGGCCCCGGCATAGAGGTTGTCTTCACATTTGTCAAGTCATTCAAGCCAAACAACACCCTGGTAATCCATCAGGACCCAGACAGTCCAAACGTTCTGAACCGGCCTTCGCTGTTCTGTGGCTCGAGTGTAAGAGGTCTGCGGGCCCATCGGAGCCGGCGTGCTATCTGTGGCTATTTATCTGAAGGTCTTTTAGAAGTCGTGACTAACTAGAAGCTCAGGAGTAGACTGTCTGGGCTGGCGGAGAAGAGAGGGGTTCCCCATCCCCAAGAGGCTCTGCCAGTCCCCGATGCTTACACCTCATAATAATTCGCTTTCATGTGGACTATTAGCATCAGGTTATGTGGTAGCCCATTGCTTTGAAGTCAGCATAGATATCAAAGGATCAGGAAGAGACGGGAAAGGCCACGCCGACTAGAAGTGTGATTAAAAAAACAACTTCAATGCACGTTTCAGAGTAAAAACTTCATTAAATCAGTCATTTTCTAAATAAAAAAAATGTAAATGAAGATTTTCTAATTATTTATGAGCAGAAGAAAATCTCGCCATTCACCAGAACAAACTTACCTGAATGGCTGCTCTACACCGGAGTCGAGCAGAAGTTCTCCGGACATTTCAGGTGAGTTTCTGTCACCTATAAAGCTACTCCGCAATTTGTGAATCGTCCCGATGTTTGTAAAAAAACGAGAACCCAGAAGCTTCAACAACCCTTTCTGCTTGTTTCGGTGGAGAGCTTTGACTCAATGCTGTCTGAGCAGTGGAGGAGTGGCAGGCTAAGACAGATTTTCCTGAATGCTTGTTCCGTGATTGAGAAGAGGAAGTGAATTACAGAGAGAAGGGCGTCTGGAGTCTGCATGTTACCAAGGAAGAGTTGGCTGGTTCAGTCAAGTGTGACGAGCAGATATGTGGTCTACTGGAAGGAAGCCACTAACCCAAGGTCTATGTCACAAATACGGCGGCACCGATTTGTCCTGATAAATCCAAAACACTCAATCATTCAAGCGCAGATGTTTGAAACTGTCACTTCCGAACTAAACCCTCATATTTTCTGCCCAGAGTGGTGTGCTGGTTAACACCAGGATTGATGGTTTCAGTCGTTGTGAAGACCTTTTTATTGGATTGAGAATTTTCTCTGTTTTTCTTAGATGTGTTTGGGGTGATCAACCAAAATGCAGATAAAAAGAAAATTTGTTTATAATTATTTATTTTTCACTTGACCCGGCCAGAACACTAGATTAAAAAACAGTGAGCAGCTTACTGATCCTCTGTCCTACTGGAATTACAGCTGATGTAAACAACCCTGCGGCAGCCTGCTGTAGCTAGTGCTAACACAGGGCTGCCAATGTTTGCATTTCAAAGAGTGAGACAGGGTCTTGGTGTTGGGAACAGACAAATCGCCAACCGGTTAGAGTGGGGGTGGGGTAGGGGGGTGGGGGGCTACTCTGTACCGAAGAGGATTACAGCAGGGGTGTCAAACTCAAACTCACACGGGGCCGAAATGAAACTCTGGGACGGAGTCGAGGGCCAAACTTAATATTTTTTGAAAAAGTGACGGCAAATTTGCACATTTTCTTTATCAACATATATGCAATGTTGATCCTTTAAATTTGGAAACAAACATATTTCTGCATTAACACTGAATGTGGAATAACCAAATGACACACGAGCAAGTCAGTTTTAAATAAAAGGCATCAGTAGTATTCATTACTTGTGGTATATTCAATATTTTTAAAATCTATTCAGGATTTATGTTTTCTTGTTTATTCACTTTTCTTATTTTTTATTCTCCTTTTTTCTCCTGTAATACGTGTCATCGCTGCTGTGACGTCTAGCTTTCCCCACTGAGGAACAATAAAGGGATTTTCTATTCTATTCATCTATCTGCAGCCTTTCCACTTCCTGTTTACTGTAGGTTAAATCTTTTCTCACGGGCCAACAACAAAATAAAAATATCATTTTATCTTAAATGAAAATACAACATCTCACCTGTTAACTTTCATGTTTTGGAGCAGAAAAAGAGCATAAAACCAACATATTTAAAGCTCAGTTTGCTCCACTGGTTTACTATGATGCTCACCTGTTCCAGCCAGATACCTGCATCATGGGGTTGATCTGAGCTGAGGAGGAGACTCCTGTTGTTTTGTTCATCTTCATCATAATAATGACAACATTAGATGACAACAGGTGCTCACATAGGTTTGTGCTGATGAACATGTCTGAGCAGCTTGACCACGTTGTTGTGTGTCGGGGAGTGAACACAACCACAGAGTCGTGCTGGTTTGAGCGTGTCGCTGCTCGCTGGAGTTATATCAGCTCTGTCTGGAAGTTAGTTGGAAAAATTTCTCTTGAAGTCGTGAACACATTACTGAGCGGCTAGAATCTCCGTTTCTGGGCTTCAACGTCAGAAAACAGCTGAGTGAACTCTGCGCTGAGTAAGAGCAGTGTAGTTTGTCCGAGACAGCGGAGCCAGTTTTAATATATTTTTGATATTTATCTCGCGGGCCACATAAAAATGCTCCGCGGGCTGCATCTGGCCCGCAGGCCTTGACTCTGACATATGTGGATTAGAGCCACTGACAAGAAAAAAAGAAAAGAAAACAAATGAAAGAGAATTCTTACTTTTGTCTCAGAATTCTGACTTTTAATCTCAGAATTCTGGGGGAAAAGTCAGAATTCTGTGTCTTTTCTTTTTTTCCTTTTCAGTGGCCCTAATCCTCTTCCGTACCTCTGAACTTACAGAGGGAACTGACCTTTGTTTCATACAAATTTTCTTTTCGTGAGGAAAATTCAACATCCAACTCTCCTGAACTTCTTCACATCATCCATCCATGAGCAGTAAACCTTTAGGTCTCCTCCTGGCTGGACGTGCCCGGAAAACCTCACCAGGGAGGCGTCCAGGAGGCATCCTGACCAGATGCCTCCTGTTATTATTAGTTTGTTAGTTATTATTTCCTTCCAAGAAAAAAAATCTATCGTGTTAAGCTAACAACATGATGTAGCTGCCTCCACTAAACAGAGGATTGTGTTCATGTGGTCATTAGCATGAAGTTATTGAAGTTATCAAAGCAAACATGGCTGGAATCAGTTTTACTGTAATCTGGTTCTCTACGTGTGTGTGCTGCTGTGAGTTATTGTCCCCTCTGTGGGACTAATAACATTTACTCTGTTCTGTCATATGTACTTCATGTCAGCAGTAGAAAAAACATTTGAGGAATTTTGGCCCTTCCAGGCTTCCGTACCAGTAACCCGGGGTTCATCTCACAAATTGGAAAAACACACTGGTGAAGTGGTGAATTAAAACATTAAAATATTAGGATTCCTAATGTTTTATTTCACCCTCTCACCAACTGACGTAGGAGAGGGAACACGTGAGTGAGCCACCGCGATAGGAAGCCCAGCTTGCTGTGAGCGAGGATCTGTGGCTGATGAGTGAAAACAAAAGGGAAACATTCGGGACTGAAGCTCCGTCAACACCGGCTGGCGACGCGGCTGCATTTCTAAATGAAGCATGTCATTTTGGCGGTGCGCGCAGCCGCAGCTCACGGTTCTGGGAGAACCGGGCCCGTCCCATCAACAGCAGGTGGAGCTCACCGCTCCGCCCATCTCACAACCAGAGCGGGAAAAAACCCATCGGCTTGGATTATACAGATGGGATTCTGTGTGTGAATTCATGCCAGTTAAAGTATTACGTAAGTGTTGTTTGTGTGCTTCTTGTTCAGAAGCTAATGCTGTAATTAATATCATCTGTTTTTATTTTTCGTAAGCCCTACGCACTGTGCGTGAGGCACGTTTGGGGAGCGCAGACGCTGGTTTAGCGTGAGAGATTGGAGGTGTGGCGTGCGAGTGTGTGAAGAGGGTCAAATGCATGTGTCTCGCGCTCAGTGCATGAGAGTTGGCAGCCCTGCTAACAATGAGCTAATGCTAACACGAACCAACTAATACTAAAATAAACCATAAAGTAAACAGGTCTACACTGTTAGACAAAAAAAAAAATACAAGTCCAGTAGCAACAAAGCCAGGCCACCAGTCTGATTTTGTAGTCACCTTTAGCTTCCTAACTAGTGTAGTCAGTTCCCTTTGCTCTGGGACACCAGGTTGGAAAAATAGGAAACCCTCACGTCTCTGACTGCAGAGTTAAAGGATGACAGAAGATCCTTTAGGTGCAGCAGATGGACGTGGAGATGGGTTTTCTTCCACAAACGCTTCTATTTTTCTGCATTGGCGCTTCAGGCTGCGAAGGCCGTCATCAAACCAGGGAGTAGGGTTCACTGCAGGAACTGATCTGGTTCTGACAGGACAGATGTTGTCCAGAATGGAGAGGCAGTGCTCGTTAAACTGAGAAGTTAAGGAATCTGGGTCGTTATCAGAAGAACAGGGTGGATCAAAAGCAGCAGAAAAATTTCTAGCTGTGCTCTCATTAAGAAAACGAGAACTAACCATACGGTGAGCAGGAGGTGGGGACGCAGAAACTGACAAGTTAAAGAAAATGCAATGGTGATCTGAAATATAAACGTCCTCAGGACAAACACTGTCAGCATTTAGACTCAAGGTAAAAACAAGTTCTAGAGTGTGCCCCCTGGTGTATGTGGGGCCAGAAACATGCTGGGTAAAGCTGAAGGAGTCCATAAGGCTGGAGAAATTCATGGCAAAGTGATCAGAGGGATCATCAACGTGGATGTTAAAGTCACCAACATTCACCAGTCTGGACAGCTTCACAGTGGAGGATAGAAAGGCACTAAACTCCTGAAGGAAAGAACTGTTTGGACCAGGTGGACGATAAACCACAGCACAGTAGAACGGGTCCTTACGCCCGACTTTAATCAGCTGCAGTTCAAAGGAAGCAAAGTGACCAGAGGTTGTAGAGCTACATGGAAGATGGTCTCTGAAAACAACAGCTAGGCCTCCACCATGACCAGAACCCTGGGGCTGGCTACGAAAAGAATAACCACTCAGGCAGAGTTCAATCAGATAGACATTACTCTCACTTTCAGGAACCTTCATGACGCCAGCAGAAAAGGCTAATTTCTTCTTTTTCTTCTTGTGATTTTTATGTATGATCGGCAAATTGAAAATGCTAACAGTTAGCATTACAGCTAACAGCCATAAATTAGGTAAGGACACCCACCCTCTCCACAAAACTATCTAGAGTGGCTTCTGGCCAGCTGAGGGCTGCAGAGTGGCATCAGATATGAAACTGGTTCAGTTTGGAACTCGACAGTCACTGAGATCAATGTTAAAGCTCCAGCTCAAAGTTTTAAAAAAACTACTGTTACTTTAAATGTCATCTGTTCCAACGGTGCAATGTTGCGTTTCCAACAAGTCAAAAACAGTCACAGTCCAATGGGAACAACAAACTGCACCAGGCACAAACCAGCACACACTATTTAAGTGTTTTTGCTTAATAAAGTTGATTGGAGTCAAAGGTGACCGTCTCGGCCGCTGACGGTGAGTGAGAAACAAAGGGAGTGCAGTAAATCTCTTTCTGCTTTAGATTTTTTCCCCATGAGCTGCACTTAGTCTGCTGGTTTAAACAAACACGGTGAGAATCATTTGGTTGATTGTGATGTTAACCGCAGCTGCATTAAAACAATGAGTCATTCAACCAAAGCTGCAATTATTGGTATTAAACCTCAGCGCACCTGACCCCTCTGCAGAGAGCTTCAACAGGTCAACCATTCATGTCAGGAAACAATATGCACTCACACACCATGGATAATTCAAGCGATCCACTTCTGGCACTTCTTGGTTTTACTGGGGGGGGGGGGGCGCAATTGTATATTTAAAAAAAGCCACAATACCCCAGTATTACTAGAGGGAAATGCACAAATGGCACACCGATTTCGACTATGTGACAAGAGCAGCACATGAAATGGGTTTCGTGCTTCACCTTTAGCTCTCTACCTCAGTTTCTCTCCTGCTGTAGCCCCTCCCCCCTCCTGCCAAAAATGTTTTAGTTTAAACGATATTAGGCGAGAAGTGGGTGTGGGCGGTGCTATTTGGTTAAATGTGGGGGTAATCAGCTTAATGCAGGGTTAAAGGCCGGATGGGACTCTGGCCAAATCTCTGGGCTATTAAAGTTGCACCGCGTCCCCTGCAGTGACCTCCTCCTCAGCTTTAATTATGGATATAGTGTCCATCTCCTTCGGCGCCTCTCTTGCATCCCCCTCCTTTTCTCGCTTGTTTTGACTTCATCATTCGATGGATTTTTTTTTTCAGTTCTTAACTTTCTCTGCATCTTTCCTCCTTTTTCTGAATCATTGCTGAAACTCCACCAGCGACGACTCGCAGCATCACTTGCTCCTCGTTTGTGCTCCTTCATCTTTCAGATTTCTGATTTTTTCCCCCCCAGTTTTCCCACCCACCCACCTCCCAGTCTCTCCCTCTGTTCTAACCTCGCTCTGCCCATTCAGCACACTGCATCCCCTCCCACCCACCTCCTCTCTCCCGTCTTCCTTTCTTCTCTCTCTCTGCATCTTGTTCCACGCTTTGCTCTGCCTGTCACGTCTGTCAGCGAGTGCCGGGGATGAATGACAGCCGTGAGGTGAAAAGTGTGTCGCTGATTTGATGATTAGGAGAAAAGGCCAGTGGGAGGTCTGAATGCATGATGGTTCGAGTTTTCTTAATTACACAGACGCAAAACAAACAAAGAAAGAAAGAAAACGCACAAAAAAACAAAAACAGGCTGGAAGTTATTTTTACACTTTCAAGAACAACTTTTAAACTCATCTTTTAATTTCTTTCACCGTTTGACTTTTTCTGCATGCCTGACATGATTCACTCTCCCTCATCCACATTCACCCTCATCCCCTTTGCCAAGCTTTTACTCTTTCAGAAAGCAAATACAATAAAATTATATAACCTGTCCATCCAATTCCTTTCACTCCCTTGTGCCACTTTTCTCTTTCCATTTTCATCCTCTTCAATCCCTCTGTCAGACACTCGTTTCCCTCTGCTTCTTTTCCTTCTTCACTCCCTGATCACCGTCTTTAACTTTTTCTTTCCCCCTTTGTTTTATCCAACCACAGGCTTCTCTCGCCTCCTGTTACAACGCACTATCAATATTGCAACGGAAACCACAGACAGCCGCTCGTGTTCAACCACTCGCATAAACTCAAAACTCTTCCAAGTCATCTCCATGGAGTTACGCACACACACGCTCTATCTCTCAAAGCCATGGAGAGTTTAACACAAAACCGTGTGCACGTACATTCAACGAGTGCAACATTTGATAAACTTGCAAACGCAAACGTACCACAACACACACACACACACACACACACACAATCATAACATCGCTGCCAAACATCTGTTGCCACATCTATAATTTCAACAGAGCCCCCGTTTGCCATGGAGATGCACACACTGCCAGCTGGGCCTCCACTTCTGCCAGCCGTACATCTGCAATGTTCAGAGGACAGGTTGTGTCTCCTGAATGTGTGTGTGGGTGTGTTTGTGTGCATGTGATGAGGAGAAAATACATCCATCTGGTTACTCTTCTGCATGCACTTAATTTGTGTCCCTGCACATGTAACCAAACCTAAATATTGTTGCGTAACATATTCAGGTACACAGGCTCCAGACGTCGCCACTCTTTGATCTGCTCCAATTGCACGGCAGCCTGTTACGGAGATAAATGTCATGTTGACATGCCATACAGTTCAGCATTCTGGAATGATTTATCTTTATGGTTTAAAAATGAAATATCTGGTTTTGCTTATTTATTTCTAGGTCTGTAGCATCAAACATCTTTGATGTTATCAAAACTTAATCTTAGCGACCGGCTGTGTCACAGCCTCACTCACTTATTTTATGAGCCGCATTTCCTCAGTGGGGTTTCAGGGAGATGGTGTCTAACTCCAACAGTCATCGGGCGAGAGGCGGGGGACACCCTGGACAGGTCTCCAGGTCACAGAGACCTCCAGCTGCACCACCACGCACCTCATGTCACAATCTGTCTCTTTAAACAGCTTCATTACCGCAGACGTAGATGACACAGAACATGGAGATTTTAGAGTTTAAGCTTTCACCGTTTCTGACTTCCAGCTCTCCAATCAGAACTAATAGTTCAAACCAGATTTCAGAGACTGTGTTATTGCTCGTTGAGAGTTCCTGAACATTTTTTTTACTGTGTGGGCGTCGGAACGAGCCCCCGCGCCGTGACAGCAAGCATCCCAGCTCTAAAGCCGATCTTCATCCGTGTACATCATAGGTCATGTGATCAGGAAGCAGAAAATTCAATCCAATTCAAGTTTATTTATAAAGCGCCAAATCACGACAAGAATCGCCTCAAGGCTCTTCACATAATAAACATTCCAATTCAGGTCAGGTCATTAAGCCAATCAGAAAAAAGTTTCCTATATAAGGAACCCAGCAAATTGCATCAAGTCACTGACTAGTGTCAGTGACTTTACAGCTTTACAGCAATCCTCATAGCAAGCATTTAGCGACAGTGGAGAGGAAAACTCCCTTTTAACAGGAAGAAACCTCCAGAGAATCCTGGCTCAGTATAAGCAGCCATCCTCCACGACTCACTGGGGATGGAGAAGACAGAGCACACACACACACACACACACACACACACACACACACACACACACACACACACACACACACACACACACACACACACACACACACACACACACACACACACACACACACACACACACACACACACACACACACACACACACACACACACACACACACACACACACACACACACACCAAGTAATGTGTCTATGGTTACATTGTGATTTCTTAGTAAATATTCTATTTGGCGAGAGATAAACTTTATTGTATTTATTCTAGTGAATCTATAATTAAACGGGTAAACTAGTAGTAGCACGTCCAATGTCAAGGAAAGCAAAAAGTTATTATCAGGAGAGGGAGAAGAACATCCATGTGTTAGGAGATCGTTTTGGGCCGCTGCTGTAAATAAAGTGAGGCGCAAACCGGAAAGCTTCTGTCGATCACAATTCAACAACGGATTATGAAAGAACGGATCACGCTCGAAACTCGCGGATTCTTCCTGATGTAAGAGGTGAGTCTCTGCTTTGTTTGGGTTGTTTTGGTTGTTTTGGCGTCGACATCATCCTAGCGTGCAACGTTCTGTGACTCTTAAACTGAAAACGCTGAAAAACGCTGGCAGTGTTTCTGATCAGGAAAAGGCTGGCAGTGAATGAATTAGCATGAGGTATCTGAACCATAACAGAGGATTTACATTTCGATGGTGGAAACAAAACCTATTGCACACCTCTGCCAACTAGAGGTCGAATTGCACCAAAAGAAACAAAAATACACAAATATTTGTACGTAAAGTCTTGTAAAAATGAAATACACCGTTTTAATATCGATATAAAATTGCATGAAAAAATGAAAGCAGCCCTTGAATTTACATAAATGATTCAATTCCTGATAAACAGGTAAAGGCCATCAAAGCCTCGAAGGTGTATCGATGAAGACGATACAGTTGGTCATGCCAAGACATTATCCACCTCTCAACGGTAAAGTTCTTCTAACCAGGAAATCATTCTTGCCCGTCGTCCTATCTGTAGTCTGGCATGTCTAGTCGTGCATGATCAGTTTTGTTATACAGACCTTTATACCAGTATAATTTATCTATTTATTTATTGTTGTAGCATACCTAGTACGATAAGATATCGATTTGCATGAGAGTGCGTGGCTCCATCCATCAGTTCTGGAGGGTGTGTGTGAGATTGGATGGGTGTTTTCAAAGGTATAAGTATTGATTTAATATCTCAGCATCCAAACCTTCAGGATCTTGGAGAGACTGACAGGCTCAATTTCATTTTAATTACGCCTTCAGGTGCTGCTGTCTGTCGTTAATTGCAAAACATCTGAAATATTACATTCTACAATTTGATCTCAGTGGATTTCTATGTTTGGTACATTCTTTGTGCGTCTTAATGGCTGACAAGTACCGTTTGCAAGTCACCAAGGTGACAATTACCAATAAGCTGCGATTTAGATGGCGGTACGCTGGTAAAATAAACGGCTAGTTGTTTTCCATGTGGACGAGGCAGAAGACTTTTACTACAAAACTGCAGGAGACTCGAACTCGCAGCAGAAGAAATGAGATGAAGAGTCTGTGGAAACAAGTCAGACCGTGGGTGGAGAGCGAGAAAGACAAGAGGTGTGAAAAAAACATAATTATTCCACTTTTCTATGTACAAGTAAAGCCATCTCTAACTTGCAGAACACCGTGTGTAGCTCGCTGCCTTCTATAAAGCGGCGTCTGCATCACGTCGGCAGCGTATTGGGATGCTGTCTCAGGGGTCAAAGGTCGTGCAGGAAAAGCCTCCTTCCCTTTGAACCCTGTGATGTTGCAGCGTCCACGTTATTCGTCCTGAGCTGAAAACACACTCAGGGATACAAACAGCATTAAGCCAAAATAAAGAAGATTAGAGCAAGCAATCAAGTATTGGTCACCATGGAAACACCAAGCCTAAACTGTTATTAAGTGGAGCCGGGTGGCCGTAGCCAAGACTAAGATTTTACAATGAGGGTAAGCCTAAATGTTACCCCCCCACCCCCACCCCCACCCCACCCTACTGCTTCCCGCGTGTAATTTGGGATCTACATCCCAGATAATCTTTGTCCTCTAAATGTATTTATGCCTGTTCTGCTCATTTATGGCAACAGAGTGGGTAAACTAATCTTTTCATTTATTCTTTCTTTTTTTTTTAACAGCGTAGATGGAAGCGTGCTGAGGGCTGCCTCTGCCTCTGAAGGTCTAAAGACTCCGATTTTATCAATACCAATTTTGTGAAGGAGAAACCCTTTATGTGCACGTCTTTGTGCTACAGAGGCCCAACACGAAATGCCCCCTTCTTAGAAATTAAAAATAAAATATAAAAGTGGGGGTGAGGTTACTTTCAAGCCTTCGATCGGGCTCCTGAAAGGCAGGCGGTTATAATTTCAGCCTTCATTTGAGCCACGAGGTAAATTGCAAGCAGAGAAGGAGCAGAAAGAGGACATCTGTGGGTTGTTGTCATTTGTTATTTTAAATTACGAATCCAGGACTGTTTTCTACAGCACATTATACACTCATTAGTAAGTCTGAGAAATAATGTGCTTCAGCTGGATGCAGAAAAATATGCAGAAACCAGCAATTACGTGTGGAAAAATTGGTGTCTAAAGTCCTTTTTCCACCCAGTTCTTAAGCAATGTTTATGATAAAATGTGCTTTCATGTTTGTAACAATATGGTCATAAATTATAGAGTTTTAGCGGTATGTTAAAGTTCTGTCTTACAAAAAATGGAATAAGAACAATTATTGCATATTTATGGGTAAATAAATAAAGAAGTCCTTATGCAAAACATTGTTTCTAAAGCGTGCTACAAGGTCCATAACATGTCCAGCATGTTTTAGTTGTAACCCTGCTTCAGCGTGCCTGGTTTCAATCGGCAGGTGATTAACAGGCTTCTGCAGAGCCTGATGAGCTGCAGGTGATTCAACCACAGAATCAAGTGTGTTTGAGCAGAGAAACCCCTAAAACCTGCAGGATACCGCCCCTCCAGGACCACCACTGGGAACCGCGGGTCTAAAAGGGTTTAAAATGAGCTGATAACACACGATTTTGCTTTTTGTTTTAAAACAAAAGTCCCTCATTAACTCATTATCTGCCAGCCGTTTCCTGATGGGTAAAGCCCTTCGCTGCCAGCGTTTCTCACCGTTTTAACTGTTTTTTTAAGAGTCACAGAACGTTGCGCGCTAGGATGATGTCGACGCCAAAACAACCAAAACAAAGCGGAGACTCACCTCTTACATCAGGAAGAATCCGCGCGTTTTGAGCGTTATCCGTTCTTTCATAATCCGTTGTTGAATTGTGATCGGCAGACGCTTTTCCAGTTGGCGCCTCAAATTTTTTCACAGCAGCGGCCCAAAACGATCTCCTAACACATGGATGTTCTGCTTCCTGATCACGTGACGTGTGACGTATGCGGATGAAGATCGGCTTTAGAGCTGAGATGTTTGTTCTCACGGTGCGGGGGCTCGTCCAACGCCCACACAGTAAAAAATGCAAATGACGACTTTAGTCGTCAACAGCATTGAATGAGTTAAGGATTAAATACAATTTAAAACTGGTTGATAAATTTGTACCATTCTTTCAAAAATTCCAACCAAAGTGGAAATTTGTGAATTACATGTTGTCAACATTTGCTTTTGGACAAAAATGACAGAGTTTGAGGTTTTGCAACATCACTGCTCATGCCCAAAATGCACGACACTCTTGTTTTTACAAGCTCAGTAACTGAAGACCTCAGGTAAAGGACGACATTAATCAATCAATCAATCAATCAATCAATCAATCAATCAGCCTTTATTCGTAAAGCATCTTACAGGTATGAGCGTGCCACCAAGGTGCTGTACAACAAAATAATAAAACAATTAAACATATGGCACCACAGACATAATTAAAACCACAAATACGAATTACAAAATATAAAACATTAGCAACTGCTAACCCACAGAATTAAAAGCCAGATCGTAAAAGTAGGTTTTCAGCCTCATTTTAAAAACCGCTTCCGATGGAGAGTCCCTAACGGTTAGGGGCAGTGTGTTCCACATTTTCGGACCCGCAGCAGAGAACGCCCTGTCCACTCTCCACTTCAACCTGGCCTTAGGAGCCACAAGCAGCAGCTGGTTCTCAGAGCGGAGTGACCGGGCCAGAACATGTGGCTGCAGTAACTCCGTCTAATGGGCCATTCCCATCTGTACCGGGTCGGCCCGGGCCGGGTAGCCCCAGTCGGCCCCAGCCTGGCCCGGTTGATTCCACACATCCTTGTCTTAAGCCCATGTGGGCTGATTCTACCCACCAATCAGAGGCTTGCTCTAATGGAAGGTGTGAATTTGCTGTCAGCAGTGGGTGTGTTGGCCCTGGTCGGCCTGAAGCAGACCCCCTCGAGAAGAGGGCTGAGAATGAGCCTTGGTTGGCCCGGAAAAATACCAGGCCACCCAGATATGTAAACAACCTACGCTACCCGGCCCGGGCCGACCCGGTACTGATGGGAATGGCCCAAAATAGATTGGAGCCACACCACTCAGCGCCTTAAACACCATTAAAAGAAGTTTAAAACGAATTCTGAAATCAACAGGTAACCAGTGGAGAGCAGCCAAAATTGGTGTCACGTGTTCTTGCTTCCAATTCCCCGCCACCCAGTATTTCCACATCCAAGGAATGTTTTTCCAAGAAAAAACATCTAAAGATTTGGGGATTCACTGCCGCCTGCAGGCTTGGCGTGCCTATGTGCTTCACAATGCGCTGGATTTTTGGACTGAGGCCCTGTCCACACGTAGCCGGGGATCTGCCAAAACGTAGATATTTTTCTACGTTTTGGCCTGTCATCCACACGAAAACGGAGTTTTTTCACACGAAAACGGATCTTTTTAAAAACTCCGGCCAAAGTGAAGATCTGCGTTTTCTCCGTTTTGGGTGTCTGCGTGTGGACAGACAAAACCGGAGTTTTAAGGTCCGCAACGTCACTTTCCGCGACAAAAAAATGCTGACATCACGTGTGCGACCTGTGTTTACACTAGCCGACAGCATGGATGCCCTCAGAGCTGCGCTCGCTTTATCAATTGTCCAAGCGCTTTTTGCTTGTTTGTTTTTGCAAGCGGAATTACTGCTCCTTGCGGAAGACCACAGACGAAGGACGAGGTTAAGAACGGGGGAAGTACTGCCGCCTACAGGTCTGGCATGTCCTTAACAACGTTTTTATCCGGGTACGTGTGGACAGTTTGTTTTTAAAACGCGGTGGTGTGGATGCAAGTTTTTGAAGGGGCGGATATTCGTTTTCAAAAAACCCGGCTATGTGTGGACTAGGCCTTAGTTTATTTCCTAGATGGGCGGGGGAGGGTTTTCGGTTTTCCAAAGACCCAGCTACATGTGTTCATGACCTGAGTCTTGATAAAGGCTTTGTGAAACACTTTTCAAACATTCACACATCTTCAAAAACTGAATTTTTATTTGTTTAAATGATGCCGATTCACTCCGTTTAGAATTATACCAGGTCCAAGCAGGCAGATGAGTTTTCTCTTCTTTTGTGTGAGACTCAGAGGCGAGAGCGTTTCTGTATTCCACTAGTGTTACATACTCAAGTGAAGATGTAGTATACATCAGAAGAGAAAAGGGGTGGGGAGGTGGGGGGTGCTGTTATCAGATTCCTATTAGGGATTCTGCAGGAGGAAGGAAACACCACCAGCAGTCAGAGTTTACAGAAACTTTTACATTTTGTTTTTATCTTGTTATTAGGTCAACACACAATTCCTTTATGCTCATCGTCTATTACACAGAAGTGTCGACGCTGCTCATCCAGGAAGTAGCTTTGGCTCCTGCAAATTGAATTGGGAATATTAATATTCCACTTGGGCCCCTGTGCACCCGAGCAGACCTCTAACACAGTGAAGTGGAGAGAGACGTTTAATGTTCTGTCAGCATATGCGCCGGGTCCCGTCCATCTGCGTGATGGGCCCCAAAGCAGCACTAATTTCCCTCCATGCTCTCACACTGCCCCCCCCCCAAAAACCAGTACAGTCAACCGTACCACAGAGGGGAAGCAGCAGAATGATGTGCAGTCCCTGCACAGCATTCCCACATGGTGTCTGGGCATGTTTAGCAAAAGCATGTGTGTGTTTCTAACCTGCTTCTGTACACAAGCCAGCAAGAGGTTATGTCTGTATTACAGAAGCAGATGCATGCAGATCCTGCCTTTTCAGGACCACATGGGTTTATCAGCGTGCGCTACAACGACCTGACTGCCATCTTCAATCAGAGGTCATCTGTTTGCAGTCGGGGGAAACTCTTCGGTCATTCTCTCTCCTCTACTTCTTAATACCTTATTAGCCATTTCCCTAGAGGCCAGGGATACTTACTGCCATCTGCTGGCGTGGAATGCATGCTGATTAGTTAACAAGCAAGGCTAAATAGAGCCTGGTCTCATCAAAACGGTTGTTTTAAAAGGTCATTTGGAAAATTAAGTCCAAGTGTGTCAGATTAAAACTCTCAGTTCGCAAATTTTCATAATTTGATATTTTTTAAAGACGGTTTAAAAAAATGTTTGTGACATCCTCTAGAGTTAAGAAGTGAGTGCGAGAGAGAGAGAGAGAGAGAGAGAGAGAGAGAGAGAGAGAGAGAGAGAGAGAGAGAGAGAGAGAGACAGAGAGAGAGAGAGGACACGTGTATACATAGTCTAATGTTAATAAAACACCTAATATTGATCAGTTTTATGTTTTGCATTTCTATAACACAGAAGTAAAATTGGCTCTTCCCACCTACAGATCCTCCACTAGAGGGCAATAGAAATGTATCAGATTGGATGTGGCAGGTTTCTGATGAAGGTACTAATCAATTCAGTTCATTTATATAGCGCCAAATCACAACAAGAGTCGTCTCGAGGCACTTCACAAAGTGAACACTCAAATACAGTTCAGATGCCTCATTTATAAAGCTTGCTTTTACACAAAATGGGGTCGGAAAACTGCGTAAGCAACTTTCCACGCAAACTTTGGGATTTATAAAATAAAACGTACCGGGAAATGTGTGCATCTTTAAGTTGACTAAGGATCTGGCTTACGCACATTTTGGACATGGAGAGCACCTGCAGTGCTGCTGCTGAGAAGGATACAGTTATGAAATCCTGCAGCATTATCACTTGTACCCACTTGATGCAACTAAAAAGCAGCTGAGAACCTTTCTCGTTAGTCTCTGATTTATAAAGCGGGGATTGCGTGCAGCTGTGCGTACTCCATGTTTTATAGTCACAAATCTACTTGGCGTAAGTACATTTTTTTGCTGAGCTTAATGGGCTCGACACACGGGAGGCGACATCGCCTCTCCTCCATTCATTTTCAATGAGACATGCGTGACAAAGCGATAATCGCGGGTCTCCCTCCTACCAAGCGAAACGCGAAAAACGTGCGTGTGAAATTTAGCGCTCGTGCACGTGTCGTGCACAGGCGACCCAGCGACGCGATCCCAGAAAGGTGAAACATTTTCAACTTTTCATCGCTGTCGCTCGGACGAGGACCAATCAACGGAGGTTTCATTCACTGACCAATGAGCGGACAGGATGTTCCGTACATCTCCGAGCAAACATGGAGGAGAAGTTGATTATTATTATGTTTATATAATAAAATCAGAAGTAAGATTTCACATAACTCTAGCAGCACCTTGTGAAACATCATATCTACCGCTTTATTAACTCTGAACCGCTTAAATAACCTTATTTCCCTCCAACCTGACAAAGCCAAGCTAAACAACGGAAGATTGGATTTCGCCATGGAACAGAACGCGTAGACGGCTTTACCGCTGGCCGCTGCCGCGGATCGCCTCCCGTGTGTCAGGTAATAAAAGCGACGGCGACAAATTGCGCTGATCGCGGTCGTTTGTCGCCTCCCGTGTGTCGAGCGCATAAGTGTGGTTTTAGGAAGGATTCTACTTAATATTTCATAAATGAGACCCCAGGTCATTAAGCCAATTAGTTAAACATGTCCTATATAAGGAACCCAGCAGGTTGCATCGAGTCACTGACTAGTGTCAGAGTCTTTACAGCAATCCTCATACTAAGCAAGCATGCAGCGACTGTGGAGAGGAAAACTCCCTTTTAACAGGAAGAAACCTCCAGAGGATCCTGGCTCAGTATAAGCAGCCATCCTCCACGACTCACTGGGGATGGAGAAGACAAAGACACACGTACACACCCGATGCTTCAGGTCGGAACTGATTTTATTACAAATGTTTGAATGAAGTCTACAATTGGGTTAACACTGAATGGAAAATACAGGAATCATCTCTGATGTTAAACCTCAAAAACAGTTATTGATTTTGGATTGGATGGTGATGGTTGGGGACTAATTAATTAAGTGTTCAGTTGTTATTCAAATTTAAATACTAAGTAGACACAAATCTAAAATAGGAACACTAAAATAAGGGTGATGCCATTTAAAATTTAACTTGGACTCATTTTAGTTCTTTTAACGTTCAGCTGTAAACAGAAAAGAGAAGTTCACATGAAAAAAGAGGGAAGAGAGCGAGACTGAAGCTAGCCTGCTACAACACACACATAAACCATCAGTGTGGAGCATCTGTCCACCCTGGTGACCTCCTCAGCTTATGTCAAATAAGTGCAAATAAAATGTAGTGAGATGGATGGGGCGATAAGGAGTGGTGTAGGAGAGAGAGAGAGAGAGAGCGAGAGCGAGAGAGAGAGATTTTTTTTATGGGCCTTCATGTTATGTTTGGTATAACCTAACCCTAACCCTCTGAGTCAGAGGTCATACTAGATATATGCTCGAGTCCTCGGTGACAGGTCTGCTGCAGTAGGACACATATCAGCAGAATCCTCTAAATGTATTTCACATCCGCCGTTTTCAACTTGAGGTTTAAAAATTGACCAGAACTTCGTGTGTGCACGTGTGTGTAAGGAGAAAGTCACTGTCGTGATTTTTAATTTTGAAAAAGCAAAAGAGAAATTTCTAAATTAGTAACTGGAAGTTCTCTTTGGGGTTCTGAACAACGTCCGAAACGATCCAATGAAATGAAGCAAGTCGGACAAGAAACGTCCCAAAAGGTCTAAGAAATGTTTGTTTTCAAACATCCGTCATATTAGAGCTCTCGACACTGACAAGAAACATTGAGAATAGCTTTCTCGAAGCCTATCCTACATTACCCAGTAATCTTTTATTACCGAGACAAACATTTGGAACTTTGTAATGCAGTTTCAAGTATTCAACTAAATCAACATCCACATATGAAGCCTTCATCCATTTCCTGTTTGGTAAATTTAAAAGTGACATTTGTAAGAATTCTACAGTGAAATGATCTCAAAAGCTATTTAACGTCTCAATCTGGATGTCATTCTTACTTCATTCTTACATATCGCACCTTCAAATGTTCAGGGGCAAGAACTCCATTGCTAAGTGTGTTCCAGCACCCAGCAAAACTTTGCAATGGAAATAAACATCCAGAATACTCTGAAATGTGTGGCAAGTGAGTGTAGTAGCGATGGCACAGCTGCACAGTTTTAGGGATGATTGACTCAGCGCCCATCAGGGAGCGATGGGAGTGTTTATAAGTGAGTCGCTTGCGTTGTGTGACATGAGTATCGTTTGTCCTGAGTCTCGAGAGCGAGGAGATCGGGTTTGGCCCCTTGGAGGAGTGGGGGCGTAACGTGCTGCTCGTGGTGTGGTGTAGGTAGGTGTTTCCGGGATTCTTTATTTGGGTGATGTGACGGTATTAATGGTTAATGTTGGGCTTGGCAGGCTTTGAAGGAGTACCGGTTTTCCCCATGTGGGGTTCAGGAGTTGAGAGGCACGGCGTCGGCGTGGTACGTGTTTGTTTGTTGCTCTCATGCATGTTTTCATCTTTCTTTGGCATTCTGATGTTTGTTTTGTGTTGCAGGAGAGAACTAGCACTCAGCCGTCGCGCATCTCGTCAAAATCCGGAGGGTTGCTGCTTTGCCGTAATTTCTGGGTTGTATCCCGAGGTAGTGAGACGAAGGCGTGCGTCTACGCAGCTCGTTTACGAATGATCTTTGTGGAGGAGGAGACATCCTTGGCACTCATTTTGAGACAAGCTCCATCAATGGTACGGTGACTAACTACGAGAGGAGCCGCAGGTTAACCCTTCTGTTCCAACCCTGTTCCCAGGACAGAAAGAACTGAAAGGCCGAATGGGCCCGGGCTGCCTGGAGAATGGAAGGCCTAGGATTTAACTGCATGGGGAAGGGATAATCCGTAGGAGTCTGGTGTGTGTGTGTGTGTGTGTGTGGTGTCTGTGTTCTGTGTTTCATGTGTTTTGTGTTCGTTTAGGTGATGTTATTTTGGTGATACGTGTGATACTTGTAATAAATTTGAGTTTATTTTCATACTTTTCCATGACTCCAGTTTCCTTGGGCAATAATGGACCTGTGTGCCTTGGTATTATAGCTGTTTGTCACATATGCATAAATTGTATTTTTGCACCAAAAAGATGATTAGCCAAACACTGCTTAGTTCAAACCTGTTGTGTCCTCAAATTTGGTCCCGTTGCAACCAAACGTTGTGTTCTTATCAGCCTCAAGTCCCTAGATACGGTACAATGTTAACTGCGTTGGATGTCGAAGAATTTGTCAGAACGTTTTTTTTGTTTTTTTGGCCATATGTGCGAGAATCACAACATTAGGAAATTGCTGCGGTACTTGGTGGTCAGTCTTGCCAAGGGGGAATATTTTAGCCATTTCTCATCCTGATCAAATCACTCACTGCTGCAAACCTCCCCAGTGGGGACAGCTTCTTGCACAGTAGCAACAGGTATCACAGTTCAGGGTGGCATCTCATCTGGGGCAGCTTCCTGACCAAGTCCAGCGACTTGGGGACTCGGCGCCCTTTGTTATGCAGATGTGTTCGTTTGCTGCATGGACGGTCTCACACTGCTGTGGAAAATGGGCAATACGCTCACCGTGGTTCTTTGTAGAGGAATTGGCAATTATTGATCAGAAAGCAGTGAAAATGGTCTTTGCAACAACTCTGTTTACAAAATACTCCTCATGTGGAAACAATGCCTTTTGTAGAAAATTGTTGAGTTTTATTGCATTGTAAGTTGGTTTTAGCCATAATTAGAACAATTGTGCAGGAGTGTGGTGCACAGTGTGGGCACAGGCGAAGGCTTTTTATATAGTTCTTCCTTCCCACGAACACTTTTGTTACTCAGGTCTAAATGTTGGTTTTGGAGCAAAAGCTGCACATTCATTTGGAATGAACTTACGAGGGACTTCCTGTGCAAACACGGGGTGACGTTTCATCTGTATGCAGACGACTGCCAGATTTATGTTCCGGTGTCCAGGTGTATGAGGCTCCATGAGGTTATGTTAGGGCTGGCAGCTGATTACCTCCACCTAAATGAAAACTAGCAAGCTGGGAGTGATCTCTGCACCTAACCTGGATGTTCTGCCACCCTACCAGCAGTCGGTTGTTCGTAGTTTGGGGGTGAGACTCTACTCGGAACTCAAGTTTGATGCTCACATGAACATGGTGGTGAGATCTTGCTCCTTCCACCTCCTACAACTAGCTAAGATCAAACACATTTTATCTAGGCAACACTTTGAATCTGTACAACATGCTTTCTTTCTATCCAGGCTTGATTACTGTAATGCACCATGTGCTGGATTGAGTCAGGTAGCGTCGAGACGCTTACAATTGGTTCAAACTTCAGCAGCGACACCACAAACAGGTACAAGGAAAATGGAGCATATCACTCGTAGTGGCCTCATTGCACTGGCTCCCTGTGGCTTTTCAGACTAAGTAAGATTTTGCTCCATGTTTTCTGGGCTCTAGGTAGCGCTCCTCCTTACTTGATTGCTTTACTAAAGCGGCATTTCCCTTCACGATCTCTGCGCTCAGCTGCAGGAGTTGTGTTCCACGCTCTAGGCTCAGGACCAGGGATGATCGGGCCTTCTCGGTCTTGACGCATACTTCCTGGAATGAAACTCCGCTCATTGTTAGACAGTCACCATCATAGCAAGTTTGTTAAAAGTCTCTTTGAGCTAATTTTTATCATTTGGCATTCATGTGATATGGTTTTGATCTTCATTGCTTGAGTTTTTATCTACTTGTTTGTGATGCCGCTTCTATTTGTTATTGCTCTATTATGATTTTATGTTGTGTGGAGTGCCTCGGGCTCCCACAAGGTCAGTGGAAGGCGCTTGATAAATAAACTTGATTGATTGAACTTTATGACGAAGGTGAAACTTTTATTTTGTGGAGCTCAAACTGCCATCTCTGCTGAAAACAAAAACCCAGCATAGACCAGCATGTGTTGTATTTTGGTGCTGGTTTAGCTGGTGGACCACCAGCATACCAACACCTAAACAAATGACGACCTTTTTTTTCCTGTTTCTGTTATGTACGCACAGAGAACTTCAAAATAAAATGCCTTTTTCTTCAGTCTGTAACGAGCAGTATATTTATTTATTTATAATTGTGGTAAACGTCCTTGTCAAACAGATTGTACGTTTTTGTTATCTGCTTT
Source organism: Nothobranchius furzeri (assembly GCF_043380555.1). Classification (NCBI taxonomy): domain Eukaryota; kingdom Metazoa; phylum Chordata; class Actinopteri; order Cyprinodontiformes; family Nothobranchiidae; genus Nothobranchius; species Nothobranchius furzeri. The sequence goes on from NC_091746.1 coordinate 27,931,401, forward strand.
AGCTGGAACCCAAGTCTTTGGCTATGTTTAAAGTGTGTTTTTTTGTTGTTTAGTTTTTTTTACCAGCAACAAAAATAAATTAATTAATTAAAAATGGCTCATTCTCAACTAGTTTATCAACCCAGCTTTCCACAGAAAATCATTATTCATTTGTCTTTTTCTCCAAGGCAACTGTCTCCTTATTTGTTGGCAAAAAGTGTAAACAAACAAACAAAAACATTTAACTGATTAATAAATTTGAGTTTTGCTTTAATCCAAGGCACAATGATATGTTAGCATGAAGCTGTGAATATCCATGAAGTCCTGCCGGTTTTCAGTCAGTCAGAAAGTGTTTAAAACACCATAGAATGACCTATTGTATGCCATCTTGTGGATGGGGTGGTTTATGAATAATAATGTCAACTTTGCCGCATCTCAAAAGTAAATTTCTTATTTAGGGCATCTTTTGGAAATGACACTTCAGCTGTTAACCATGCATCTATCCATCCAATCTTGGCCGCTTACCTGGGGTCAGGTTGCGGGGGCAGTAGCCTATGCAGAGGCGCCCAGACTTTCCTCTCCCTGGACACTTGGGCCAGCTCCTCCGGGGGAATTCCAAGGCGTTCCCTGGCCAGTTGAGAGATAAAGTGTATCGAGCTCGTTCTTTCAGTCACTACCCAAAGCTTGTGGCCACTGGTGAGGGTAGGAACGTAGCTTGGCCAGTTCATCGAGAGCTCTCAGCTCTCTCTTCACCACGACAGACTGGCACAACGCCCGCCTCACTGCAGACTCAGCACCGATCCGCCTGTTGGACTCATGCTCCATCTTTCCCTCACTCGTGATCAAGACCCCGTCATGCTTAAACTCCTCCACTTGGGGCAGGACATCATCCTTGACCCTTAGTAGTAGTGGTGTGCATCTCTACCTGCCTCACGATTCGATCAGATTCCGATCATCTGCCTAAAGATTTGATTTGAGTCTGAAATGCATCACGATTCTTAACACAAAAATTTTCATTACTTAATAAAAGCAGTAGAATAGTTTTCAATTTCTTTTTGATTTCGAAATCCCTGAAAAACAGAACATTCATCTATTCACTATAGTGAGCAATAATTTTTAAAGTGTGCTGCCTATAATTACTTAAATAATATAAGAAATAATGTTTTCGGTAGAGCAGCTTTAAGATAGAATATTACTGAACTTAAACATAGTAAACAAATACTGTGTTAAGTGATTCTTTCACATCCAGGATCCCAAAACTGAAATTAGCCCAGACATCCAATTTAAATGTAACGGGTACATCTTTGATTACTGGTAATGTTGGCCCTGTGTCCCTGTCGGCCTTTTCTGTTTTAAATTGGCGCTAGGGCAACGCAGTGCGCATGTCATTGCAACTCTGCCCCCACAAGTAATTATAAAACCTCAAAACTTCATTGTCCGGCATATAGGGATGGGTACCTTTGACATTTGAATCGATCCGGTACTAATTCCCCGTACCTAGGAATCGATACCGGTACTTAACGGTACCAATTTTCGATACTTTTGAGTGTTTAATATTTTAATTCTCTTTTATAATTAAATATAAATTTTTCTCAATTTATAACAATATTTGATAAATATCACGATAAATAACATACATCTGTTTGTATTTTAACATGGTCCTTGTAGTTTTATAAGCTGATAATTAAACTGAAGCAAACATCTTTGCTGTGAACTAATTTTACTGTGTATCTTCATTCCTTTTGCCGTCTTTTTTCATTTGATTTTTCCTACTGGGAAGTTAGAATTTCCGAGGAGAAAGCGAACGCACCATTAGCTGATAACAACGGTGGCAATGGAAGCTAGCAAATCAAGCTAACGTTATCTTAAACCGTTTATTTAGCTGCTGGAGCAGATTAAAACGATGATGCCTCACACTTAGATCGTTGTCGCTGGTTTCATCTTCACCCAATCACCCGTCGCATTTAGTAAAGTGAAGCCAAACTTTAGTGCGCGTTCACGTTCTTCTAGTCGGAAATTCGGAGTTCCGAGGAGAAAGCGAACGCACCATTAGCGAAACGGAAGCTAACATATCAAGCTAACGTTATCTTAAACATTTTATTTACCTTCCGGAGCAGATTAAAATGAGGATGTCTCACTTAGATCGTTGTCTGTCGCTGGTTTCATCATCACCCAGTTACCCATCACATTTAGTGAAGTGGACCCAAGCTTTAGCGTGCGTTCTTTCTACCATGCTGCTCTGTTTACAACTGGCTCACAGGGACCGACGACATAACGCTCTTGCGCATGCGCAGCTGTCTAGGCAAGTTCTCGTTATGATGGATGGGTACCGAAACGAGGCACCGTTTGAAATGACGTGAATCCGTGCTCGGTCGGTACTATGGAATTCAGTCGGTACCATAAAAAGTACCGAATTCGGTACCCATCCCTACCTGCATAGACATAGACATAGGGAGAAAATCTCATTATGTCACGTTGCTGCATCGATGCGGAATCATGCACGGCTGAATCGCGATGCATCTTAGAATCGGTCATTTTTCCCATTTCTACTTAGAAAGCAGTTTAGCTGTTAGCCAACTCTATTTTTCACCTCTTTTGTTTCCCCTTATGTTCCTAATTAAGGTTAATATTTACAAAATTATTCTAATTTATTGTGTCAAAACTGCAAGTTTAGATAAGTGGGTTTTGCTTCACTGGACCATTTTCAACGGTAACCAAATGAAGAAATTACGTGGAATGTCTAAAGGCCGGGTGCCTTGAAGCACTGGCAGCCTGCCATCGATACGGCTGGAGTGTGTACAGCATGCAGACTACGTGCCCCAACATCCTGCTTTCTCCCTCAGAGGGACTGGACTTTCAGTTTGGACCAAAATACTCAGGAAATAATTAGACAGGTAAAAATCACTAACGAATACATTATCACCGCTCTGTCACGTAGAACGCTCCCCAGAATGATACCCGTCTCTGTCGGGAAAATTTCATGTGAAGGTATTTTCCTTCCTTTTTGGCCAGCACCTCTGAGTCCAATGCTGCAACGCTGCAGAGAAGCTTCATACTGTGGCACTTATTACTAATAATGTTTTAACAGCCATCCACCAGAGTTTTCAAACGTGGCTCTCAGTTCCCCTGTGGCTCAGATGTCTATTGCTTTGTTGCCAATACCATATAAGCCAACTGCAGAGTTTGCCTACCACCCCCTGCTGCGCTGTCACACCTGCCTTTATCACTCCGCTTTGTGTCACCCCTTACAGCTGCTAGCTCAAAACACTAATACAATAACAAGTCGAGTTGAACTCTTTAGGCTCCTTTCCCCAATGAGAAATACATTAAAGTAAAAATCGGAGAGCATGAAATCCACTCTGCTCTTCTGTTTAAGTCTATGTTAAGCTCTGCTTAGTGTCGCACCGGATTCCTTGTTCAGTTTTCCTTTAGCTGCCCTATATGTGATCTGCTGCCCCTCAGCCTCAAAGTTGTGCATGTGGAATTAATCAACAACTTAACTGCTTTATGCTAGAGGGTTCAAGTCTTTGTCAATAAAACGGCGCGTGTGAAAGTCGGTCCATTTTCCCAAGCAAAAAAAAAAAAAAAAAAAAAGAAATCACTTTTACTCCCGCTCTGTGAGTTTAATGGCTGGTGCCAGTTACGGATAAGCACCAGAACATTCTGGACTACAAGCAAAGATGAGTCACACACACACACACACACACACACACACACTATGTTGATAGGTAGATAAATACATTGTCATATCTGCTTTTTACAGTTGAACTCTCCTGGCGTCAGAGGAAGCGCGGCCGTTCGCCATCTTGCTGTTAGCTTGCTTTTATAGTTCTAAACGGCTCCTTAAGTAAAACAGCACGTTTGACTCATTATTCACTTCACACATGCATTTCCCTGTTAAATCCAGCCGGTGGTAATTGAAAATGTAGCCTGAGATCTTTTTAGAGCTAAACATTTGGTGCTAGTTCACCTTTAGCGTTGCGAGCTCAGCATTAGCCTCTAGCGTTCATCCGATATTAGAGTAAAACAAGATGCCGTGGCTTCTTAGGAGGTACGACAAATAACTCATGGGTCACTCCCATTTGCTAGCTTTAGTCCTTTAAACAACTCAAGCTTGATGCCTGCTGGTGTCATATTAGTAATGCCAGCGCTGCAGCGTTAGCTCAGAGACACGCCAGACTCATAAACTCAGATTGTAAACAGTAGCTACATCCCTCTCAGAAAAGCCGACAGCCCCTCAGCTGGCTGAGAATGAGTCCGTTTCAATGTCACCTTCATTCCAACACGATTGAGACACTGGACTGTTTTGTGACAATTTCACAACTTTTTTTTTTTACATATTGCTCCTTGAAAATCCATGTTGTGAACTGAATCCGCACCTTGCAGCAATTGTTTGTAAACTTGTGTTTTGCTGAACCACAATAGTTCAACTCGCTTTCTCCATACTGTTTTTTTTAGTTTTTTGTAATAGCCTGAGCCCGTAGTGACATTTAATTAGTAAAATCTATCATTTTATTATCCTGAATGGATCCACAATCAGAACCCTAGGAGGAAACAGTACCCAGTAAAAGTTCGGACTGGCTTGGTTATCGTCATGGTCCACAGAAGGTGTGAGGAACCCAACAAGCACACCTCCAGAAGCGTCTAAGCCCCAAACCCTGTCCCCTCCATGGACCTGAAAAGGCCAAAATGTTTATGAGCTGATGAAAAATATAAACAAATAAAAATTATACATGTTTTCATCTAATCTGTTTAAATCAAATCGTAGTTTGTTTCCCCCCTGGTGCAGTTTGTTTGTGTAGGTGTGAACCCAAGAATCACACTAGAGTCCAGACCAAAGAAACCGCGCAGAGATCCTTGTAGGAGGTGCTCTTGGCCCAGTGCCAGACTTCTGAGCAGGTTTTTTGCTGTGACTTGAATCCAACCTCAGTCCAAGAAGAACTAGCAGGTGTACAATGCAGGTTTGAGCCAAAAGCCTGGGATGCATTGCATTTGGGGATGCGGGTGGGCACATGGGCACCAAAGCACGTAGCTAGTCAGAAATTACTGAGGGTTCAGCTGGAGACGCAGTGTCTCACTGTCTGATGTTGGGGTAGATGACTAGTTTTGTAAGCTGATGGGTTCAGATTGTTCATAAACCGCTCGAGAAGAGGGTGTTAGACGTGTTGTCGGCTAGCTAAGAGTAAAACCACAGAGTAGTCCTTCTGTGTTTACCTCAGCTATACCACTCCCCGGACATTCAGCCAATCAGTCTTCTGAAAGTTTGCATTGACAGTTTGTTTTGTTTACTCTTACAGAAGAATTTAAACAAGTGAAACTACAAAATTAATTTACAATTTAAGCCTGATTCATGCTTCTCTGTCAGCTCTGCAAGGCACAGACATGCACGGATTGATGGAAGCGTTTTGCTATCATACTTCTCCGTCTCCTCGGGAGTGTTGCAAAGCAATTCCCCACCAGGACAGCAGAGGGCGTAGCGCTGTTCTGTGGTATCCTGTCATGTATCGGTCCAAGATAGTGTGTTTATATTGTGTTTTTTTTTTTTTGTATATAAGAGACTTTTTAACACAGACAAGTTTGTCTCTCATTCTCCCACCTCTTCATGCGCTCGCCACCTCTAAACCCACGTTTCCTGTCGTTTCCGTCCACAAATAAAATGCTTGCTGCGCTTATTTTCACTCCTCCAGTCACGGGGAATTAAAAGTTCATGTTTTTAGAGTTGTTTCGCGAGGTATTCTTCAAGCTGCTCAGTGTCTGCCGCTAGTTATCCTCGGCTCTCTTTATGTTTTTGAGGGCGCAATGGCGGCGGTGTAGACGACAGCGGCGTCCTGACCAATCGCAAGCTTGCATTCTCCGTCTCGACTGACTGATGTTTAGAAAAGAGAGCTCGACTCCGTCCGTCCTTGCGGAGCTCTCCAGCAGGCCCGCAAGGACGTTGGTGTCTCCGCACTGACGCAGACGGAGAAGCATGAATCAGGCTTAAGACTTACGAACAGATTCAGACCAGAGGAAAGTCAAAAGGTACAAAAATGTTCTTTAAACAACAGTTAAACATTTTGTTTTGTTTATTTGCAGTTTCACTTACTATTTTGTGTAAAAAAATGGCAAAAATATCTATTTTATATTCTATTTTTTTTTCTTTCCCAGAAAACCCTTAAACTGCACTGAGTAGCATGTCCTCAGGCAGATTACGCCGCACACCAGTTTATGGTTGGCGTGCTTCACCTGTATTAAAAGTGAATTAACCCTAAATCCTACAGATCACCCCCCCCCCCCGCAGATCAAGTTCAGCTATGTGAATTCACAGGGACGTCTCTGATCAGCTTTGTCTCAAAGCAGATTCATTTCCTCTCAGCGTGCATCATTGCACATACAGCCCTCGACATGCCTGAGATTCTGCTGAGTCCACAGGGCGAGGCAAGATATACAGTCAATAAATCTGATGGATAAAGTCAAAGTGTATGAGAAAGATGAGCACAAAGAGACAAGGCTTCCACTTCATATACTTAAAAGGCACCACAAAAAGTCCAAGAGAGAAGATGCATATTACAGCTTTCCATCATAAGCTTCATGGAAGATGTCCGGCTGACGTCCACAGCTGCAATGCTTCAGGTCTGATAGCTCCATTTTTACAGTGCACTTTTTAAAAATAGCATTTTGTAACAAATAATTGATCAAATTCACCTTTTTAAAAAATCTATAAATTTAAGCAGTCACGTTCACAGGAGAGCGCGCTAATAAGGACGCCACGTCTTTTCTGCTAAATCCACATCAATATTTCATATTTACCACATTTATCCGCTTTGTCTATTATTTATGCGTTATTTAGTGTGTCGCAGTGCACACAGGCGCTTTTTGTGTGTCGTTTGTGGTTTTTGTGAGTGTGCCATTTAGATAATGTCAAAGGAGGCAGTAAGCTCTTCTGGCATCTCTGGGACGTCGCTACGCCACCATCGACAAACCTATTCTCAGTGAATAAACAAGTGTTGCTTCTTCCCAACGCTAGACCCTTAATTATTCATATGGAGCTGAAAAGGACATTGTTTATCAAGGCTACGACACCAGGGAACCTTGCACTCCGGGCTGTATACCTATGAGTGTGTGTGTGTGTGTGTTTTAAGTGAACTGCAAGAGGAGTGAGGAAAAAAAGGGTATTGAACAACCTCATGCACAGGCAGCCAAGTTTCTAATTGGTAATTAAAATACCTTTGACAAACTAGCTTTCGCCGTCTTCTTGCTGTTGGTATGGTAATGAGGGTTGAAGAGGTAAACTGCTTTCCCACCAGAGAGAAACGGGGGGAGGTGAATGGAGAGAGCGTTTGTCATATAAAGGCTGCTTGTTTTAGCATCAGCTGATAGGTGCAGACTCCATTTGACCCGAGAGCGTCTGCATACTGACACGCCGCAAAGCAGTGTTGGTGAAAGCCAATGAAAAACACACCAACAGCCACGTCTTCTCTTCTTTAAGCAACTTCATTTGCATATTTGAAATACTGAAGAAAGTGGATGTGTTTCGGCTGATGCCCTTTTACAGATTTTCAGTATAAAGAACCAAAACGTTAATTTGTTTGGTCATTCAATTAGATTCTCTGTTCAATGCCCTATTTGTGTGAGAGGCCCAGACTTCCCTCTCCCCAGCCACTTGGGCCAGCTCCTCCTCCTCCAGCTCCTCCGCTTGATAAATAAAGCTTTAATTGATTGATTGATTGAATCCCAAGGCGTTCCCTGGCCAGGTGAGAGACATAGTGCCTCCTTTAGGTCTCCTCCCGGTTGGATGTGCCTGGAAAACCTCACCAGGGAGGCGTCCAGGAGGCATCCTGACCAGATGCCCAAGCCACCCAACAGGCTCCTCTCGATGAGGAGGAGCAGCGAATCTATTCCAAGCCCCTCCCAGATGACCGATCTTCTCACCCCATCTCAGGAGATCCAAGCCATTCTGCGGAGAAAACTCCTTTCGGCCGCTTGATCTCGTTCTTTCGGTCACTACCCAAAGCTCGTGACCATAGGTGAGGGTAGGAACGTAGATCGACCGGTAAATCGAGAGCTTCGCCTTCTGACTCAGCTCTCGCTTCACCACGACAGACCGGTACAACGCCCGCATCACTGCAGATGCAGTACCAATCTGCCAAATATTTCTATTTGTAAATAAATCAAACAGAGCTGTGCATTTCAAATTAAGCTATTGAGCCCAGATTTGGGCTGTAACAAATTATATTCCCGTGGAATAATCAGAATTTTAAAATTTCTGGTAAAAATAAACATTTTTTTCTTTGATTTGGTGTCTTGTTTTAATGTTTGAGTCTTTCGCTCTCCTGTACAGCACTTTGGTTAGCTGCCATGCCATTTTTAAATGTGCTTTATAAATAAACTGGTATGGTATTTGCTAAACTTAATAATAGAGAAAAAAAAGTGTCAGTTCTGAATTTTATTCTCTTTGGCTTCATCTTTACTCAAACTGGCCTCAAAAAGGAATTGAACTGCTGAACAAAAGAAAATAAAAGCTAGATATCAGCAATTGTTTAGCAAAAATACAACCTTAAGCCTGCACCTGCGTACTTGTCAGACCTACCCACGCCCTATGTGGCGGTGCACTCGCTACGGTCAGCTGACCGCCTGCTACGCTGCACAAGACAAAGGGGAAGCAAGCCTTTGTGTGTAGCTCCCGCTCTCTGGAACGCACTGCCGCTCACTATTGTAAGTCACCAATCCATTGGTGTTTTCAAGTCTCGGTTGAAGACTCGATTCAAGACTTCTACAGTTTGGCTTTTAGATTGTGATTTTTACTTGTTTATTGTGTGTTTTGATTGCTGTTTTCATCTGTTTTATTGGTATTTTTATGGGGTTTTTTATGTTGGGAGACACTTTAAAACTGGTATGGCATGGAAAATTAATCCTGAGCAAACTATGAAAAGGTGCAACAGTTCATTAAAACTGAGGGATGAGTCTGTAGGGTTTTGAAAGCGGAGAAAACAGTTACTGTGTTATTTAATATTTTTATACGCCGCTGTAAATAGTTGGGAGATTAGCTATTCGATTTCTACATCTAGACATCGTTTAAATACTGGGGAGGTGACTTTTGACACTCGGTCATTTTAGGGTCTTCCCATGGAACTCCAGGCAAACATGGGTAACTTGTGCTGATTGGTTGTAACTCAGCAGGAAATGATTGGCAGACATCGCTAAAGAGACCGCATTTTTGAAACTGATGAGTTGCTTGTGAAGAAAAACAAAATTAGCAGCGTTGATGTTAAAAACAAAAATAATAATCACCGTTTCTAAACTCCTCCAGCCGAAATGGGAAATCCCCCACAACGTTGTTCACCGGGGCGTTCCGTGGTCTCATGTTGTTTCTTCTTTACATCACACGGCTACGTTCCCCGTCCCCTGAATAGATTAAATTATGGCTTACTTTGACAGAATAAATTTTTAATATTAATGATTGTGGGTGTTTTTGGTGCTAATCCTCAGCGCGATAAATGGTCATATTATGGTAGCATCTCAGCAAAGTCTTTTTTGTAAGGAGACAACGGCTAAGAGGACAGAGTCATCGTATTGTCCCTGTCACTTTTTCCACGCTCAGAAATGTTTCTGAACGCAACTAGTTATTCCTTGTAGCCAGAGCTTGAATTACACTCAGGTGTCTGAGGAAGCCCCTCGAGAGTGTGTGTGTGTGTGTGTGTGTGTGGGGGGGGGGGTTGTCCAGCCAACCAATCACCTCCAGTAAAACTCAGTGACAGTGGGGGAGGCGGAGGGGTGAGGTAGTCAGCTTACCTCCATTATAACGTCATAAGAGTGGGGCGGGGCGTGGTAACTGAATCATTTTGCGGGCTCCACTTAAGCTTGGTTTATGCTTGACGCGTCCGCGAGGTTCGCACGGCTCCGCGCGGCAAAATTGCGTCATTTGAACAACCACACCCCTCCACCGCACAGCCCAAAGTTTCCGCACCGCGCACCTAGGAAATTTTCTAAGCACGCGGACAGTCGAACACGGAAAAACATGGCGGACTGGCAGTAACTAGTATGGCAGAGGTTGGTAAATACAGACATTTGTATGATTCAGCTCTCAGAGATCACCGTGATCAACATGTTGTTAATAATTCTTGGAGAGAAATAGCTCGCACTGTCAGAAAAGGCGAGGACGCTGTTAAAAATGCTGGAATGCCATGTTGTAAACAGTAATTTCTACTTCTACTATGGTGTAGTGTTGGATGCATGCCGTAGAGCTCCATGCTGCCCCCTACAGTTTGGGAGAATATTGGCTCACCGCAGAGACGAGCCGCATGAACCGTTAACGCTGCAAGTTGTGTAGCGCGTTCCATCCGCGAGCCGCAAGCGGAAAGTGAATGTGTCAAGCATAAACCAAGCTTAAGGTGTTCTAGTTGAGGGCTTCCGGGGGAGCCCATCATTCTCTCGGGGGAGCCAGGCTCCCTATAGGCCCCCCATAATTCAAACCCTGCTTTTGTCAAAGATTATGGCCGGTTTATAGCTGCAGCCTTTTTTGCCTGGAATAACATCTTCTCCCCATGCATGCGTGTTTTTTTTTCTCCACATGGACCGTGATTGTTCATATTTATGACTGGGTTCTTCGGAAGAACAAACAAACACGGCTATTTGGTAAGTATTTGTTTAAAATCTCAATGACCCATCGGATCTCAGGCCACAAGTGTCCGTTTCTCTAAAGAATTAAGGAATTTTTACCTGGTTTGGTGACTGTCTTGGCCAGGTTCTCCACACTATCTAATAACTTCTGTTATCCAGGAATATCACGTGCTGTTGGGTAAGAGATTTGGTTTTCAGAACAAACTCCAGTCCTGTTGTGGGTCTGGTTTTAGCAACTTGCTCAAACTGTTCATTAAATGTTAATCTTGAGAACAGCGGGGCTAACGGATCAGCAACAACATTGTCGTCTCTGTCGAAGGCTGCCGCCGTTCTGAACGCAGACGCCGTGGATCTTTTAGCTCCCTAGAGAACATGAGAAATGCTGCAGAATGTTAAATCTTTCCAGATTCAGAGATTCACGTAGAAGCTTTACAAACATAAAACTAATTCTGCTCCGTATCTTTGTGCCTAATGTCCCGTCCCAAAGAACCCACATCGTATCGTCACATGTCACTGTGTTAAGGTCAAGAGTGAAAACAAAATGGCGACTCTTTGACCATGTGACTCTAGGTCCATTTGGCAGCTAAATGACAAATCCGAACGCGAATTAAACATGAAATTTGACAACATTTGTCATGATCTTGAAATGTTTTTCACTTTAATTCCAGAACTGTTGATTGTTGCTTTAAAATAGTCTTCTAATGATAAAAACAAACCATTTACAGACGTTTGATTTGACTTAAACTAGAATAAATGTCATCCTACAAACGGTTTTGTTTGTTGCTTATTCAAAAATCAACGAATATTATACTTTTTTGCTTTCTGTATTTTTTTTCTTAACATGTAAATTATATAACGTAAAGCTTTCGTCTTTGTCTCTCCTTTGTGCTTCTTCTCCAACCTCTCTGGCCTTAAACTTGGCTTCCTCCATATCCCTTCCCTCAATCTCTTATCCCCTCCCTCCCCTCCCATCTGATCCTGATCTGTGTGCTCCCCAATGCCCCCTCCCAACCACCCATGCCTCCATTTGCTCCAATTACAAAGCGCTGTCAGCAGGCGTGTCAGTGTTGCACTGAGGAATGCAGGATAGGCAGATGCACGGCTGTTTGGTCATTCCCTGCACATCCACCCAGAAAGCCACCCTGGATAAGCACACTCTTTAGAGATAACGTCCTTGTATCATTTAAATGTTAATAGGCTTTCTATGGGCTCAAACCTACATTTATTATTGTGCAAATGAGCCAATTTCCCCATATCTGTGCTGTCGTTAGAGCTGGCATGTTTAGTTGTCTGAGCATAATTAGAATTATTGTACTGTAAGGAAGAGAGAAGAGGAGGGGAGGAAAGGGAAGGGAAGAGAAGGAGCTTCTCATTTGTTCCAAGAAGAGTGGGACAAGTTATCTGGTGAAAGTTTCCTTTGAGAAAAAAAGAAACACTCATTTTCTTTTTTTATCCCTCAACAGAACGGGTCGCCTTCATTTTTTGACCATTTCCTTTTCTTGCTCCATTCGACGAGGTTGTTGGAAATTTGGCGTCTTTGTGTTTTTATGTTGGTGAAGGTTGAAGGTGGAGGCGTGAGAAATGATGAGAAAGTCATAAGAAAGTTAATCTCTGACTTAAGTTGTTGGACAAATCAATGGGAATATTAGAGATCCGTGGAATGGAGCCGTGAAGTCTGACAGCAGCAAAACAAAGACGATTGTGATTTATTCTCGTCGGTATGTAGACGTTGTCACAGTTTGTGCACATTTGTCTATTTATACATTTGTTTGAGTCCTAAATGTGAGCAGAGAAATGCAATTAAGAAGCTGTCAGTGTTAGATATCATCGTTAGCTTCCCCTGTCAAGATTAGAGTTTCCACGTAGGAGCAGAATACAAATGAGCGAGTAAAGTGATTCTTTAGAACATGATCAGTCACAGAGTCGGCGATCGTCACGGTAACGTTCAGAAACCTTTTCAGTTCTGAGGATTTCATGCACAACAGCACAAAACACACGTGTGTTTTCATTTCTTATTTTGTAAAAAGAAGTAATGTTGCGTGTTAATGTGAACCGCGGGGTGGCACCAAGGTTGCCTCGTGGAATCAAGGTTGTTGGTTTGAATCCTGGCCTTTCTGCACAACGTTCTCCCAGTACATGAGAGGGATTTTCTCCAGTTTCCATGAAGGAAACGTGCATGCCTGATTGATGAGCTTTTGAATGGCGGTTTGACCTTGTGTGGCCCTGTGATGGACTGGGGACCTGTCCAGGATGTCCCCCTGTTTGAGGTGGACACCAGCTCCTTGCAACCCTACTGATGAATGATAATCGGTGAGGAAACCTCAAACTTGTGTTTGTTTTATCGTTTAAACACACTCACTTATTGTTTCTATAACTCCGTGAGCTCGTCCCCCTGACATGTATTGTTGGTAACGAGATTTTAAACATCATTCATGTCACTATTTATTAGGTTTGCCCTTCTTCTGAAACGGCACAGAGTGACAGAAAGTCTGCAAGATAATGGAGGGATTACCATCTCAATTAACTCAGCAATGCAAGAAGCGGTGATGAGGAACGACAACTAGAAAAAGAACCTAGATGAAAAGAAAGAACTAGCAGTGGTGACTGCTGCGATGGGGAGGCTGAAAGAACTGAGGATGCAGAAACGCCAAATCCAGAGAGAGCAAAGGATTTGCCACCTGACGAAGCTCAAAGAAAAAGAAATGTGTAAAAAGCTGAAGACGCGCTTTCTGAGAATACTCCCTCAGTTTCAGGACACCGTAAACAAAAACCTGAGAAGACGGCTGTTCAGATTTTCATGAATCCATTTTTAGAAAATCTAATGAAACTAAATGCATAAACTCAACTTTGAATAAAACCAAATTATTGCTGCTAGGCTTGAAACAGCTGATGGGTTTTACAGGGTATCTGCGGGTCCTTTAAAAGTCTTAAAAAGTCTTAAATTTGCTTTTCTAAATTTAAGGCCTTAAAAATCCTTAAAAATGACAAATAATCCTTAAATACAGTTTCCAAAGGTCTTAAATTACCAAAGACCCAATGAATAAGCATTTCTAGTTAGTCTCCAGCATTTTTTGTGTGTGATGTTGCCGTAAGCGGAACCGTGCACATTCAGCTGGTTGTGAAAGGGGGCTATTTTTAGATGAGCACATTAGCTGGTTAAGCTAGTGGGAGCTTGTGCCATGGGGAAGTGCAAGTTTAATGGTAACTGGGTGGGTAATCCCACGTTCGTGACGTGGTTAGCACCGGCTCCAGGCAATAGCTGGAAATTATAGCTTAAATTTAATTTAAAAAATAGCTTAAATTTGGTCAAAGTGGCCTTAAAAAAGGTCTTAAAAAGTCTTAAATGTGGCTCCCTTAAACCTGCAGATACCATGTTTTAAACGTCAGCTTCCTGTGAAGCTTCATGGCGTTTCTCCCTTCATTTTACTCAACAGCAGCTCTCCACAAAGATGCATCAGAAAACCTCTCCTGCATTTATATTGTGAACTTCATGAAGTCTGTGGACGGATCAACAGTTTATGGTTGAAACTGCAAAATAAAAGTTGAATTTCACACTGATGTTGGTTTGATTTCTAGCAGAGAAGACTGCACACACAAGGACCACTGTGCTGAAACTACACAGCACCCTCTCAAAGTCAAAGAGTCAAACTGACATCTTATCAATAAGAGTGAAACAGGAAAAGTCTCAGAACCAGAACCAAGTGACTGGACCAACAGAGGCGCTGGTAGTGAGCTGGGGACTAGATATAACGTGGGGAGGCTGATTACTGAATGTGAACCAGGTGTGATAATTAGCAGACGCATGACAGGTGAGGAGCTGAGCAAACGAGAGGAGCAGAGGGCAACAAATTCAAATCCAAATTCAAATTTTATTTGTCACATACACATTCATACACAGTACGAAATGCAGTGAAATGCCTTGCACAACTGCTCGTGACCTAAGAGTTGAAAATAAAAAGACTGTACACCACGGATTAAAATGAAGGGTAAATTAACTGTGAAAGAGTAAGGTAAAATATATCTGAATTAAAGTTGAATAATAGAATAATTTTACAACTAAATACACAACACAATACAAATTAGAATAAAAGGTAAATTTAGCTGGGAAGGAATAAGATAAAATATATATAAGTTGAAGCTGAGAATAAAGTAACTGTACAACAAAATACACAGTATGTACATTTATAAGAATGTACGAAGAAATAAAAATATCTGTACAAAACAGCGGCTGAACAAGTATTAAATGGAAATGAAAAAAAAAATATATATATATATATATATAATGTCCAGAGTTGTGCAAACCACATTTTAGTGACTCTGTAGTGCAACTGTGCTTAAGCAAAGTCCAGACTGTTCAGTGTGTGAACAGTTAAAGCTGTTATAGAAAAGTTGGAAATCAAATTAGCTTAAAACAGTTTTCATGTTTTTTAACAACATTCTAACATAGAATAGCTAATGTGGAGATTAAAAAAGATAATTAATAAAGTGGTTGCCTCGCATTTGTCTAAAGACCTCCATCAATAACACGGCTCGGACTCAAAGCAACTATTGGACCGGTGTGGTGGAGTTAAGTGCTCACTCCTTCATCGGAAGGTTGCAGGTTCGAACCCCGCTCAGTCGGATCAGAGAAGGAGAAACAGCAAGCTGCTACCGCTTCAAACACCATTTGAAGTCACAGACGGTGGCACAGGAGTTAAGTGCTCGTCCTGTAATCGGAAGGTTGCAGGTTCGTGCCCTGCTCAGTCTGTCACTGTTGTTGTGTCCTTGGGCAAGACACTTAACCCACCTTGCCTGCTGGTGGCGGTCGGAGAGACCGGTGGTTTATAGATTATGTGTACATATGTTAATGTTACATGTTTAGTCCTTTGGGCCACCTTTACTAATGGTAAAAAGGTGCTTTTTAAATGAAATGAATGAAAAAATAGTAATTTAAATCTCTATTAGATACAAATTCAAAATCACATCAGCATTGAATGTTTTAACCAAAATGTAAGTTCTACTTTTGTCCTTTTTAAATGTAAAGTTTCCTTTTAAATAGGGATGTCCATCGGTCTGCTTACCTCCATTCCAGTCCTTCGGTCTACCAATAATATCATGCGATATTGCCATTGAAGCTATACTGTGCAGCTTTTTCATTTTTAAATCATTTTCTTGAGCCAGTATGTGCTAAAATGACCCTCAAGGTTAATGAAGTGTCACTCAGACCCCCACCGCCCTCTGGCAAGAATACCGTATTTGCAACTTCAGACCGGCGACCCGCCATCGGTTGGACGTTTAAAAAAATGGAGCTCACATATCTGGAGCGTTTCCTGTATGTTTTCGATCAGGGGATGTGAAACTCCAGTCCTCGAGGGCCGGTACCCTGCATCTTTTTGTTGTTTCCCTGTTCCAGCACAGTTGATTCACCTCTGCAGCAGCTCATCAGGCTCTCCAGAAGCCTGTTAATCACCTGGTGATAGAAATCAGGTGTGTTGAAGCAGGGAAAACACTAAAACATGTGGGATAGTGGCCCTCGAGGACCGGAGTTTGATGTATGTGTTTTAGATCATGAACACAGATGATTTGTTTAATTGAGTGTTGAATCACTCCTGTGGACACTAATGAAGGCTGGGAGAGGTTTCAGCTGTTAGATCAAAGTATCTTTGCGGAGTTTTCCCCTTTCAGAAATTATGCATCATTTTTCTGAAATCCGTAAACATCCGTACTGCGATATAATGTAAGCAATGCAAATTTTTTCTTTGCTAAGCACTCCACCTGACCCGCAGAGCTTCGTGCAATAGGAAACTGAGCACCGACCAGAACTAACCAACAGCGTTAGATTACCGCTAACATGCTTCAAATACAAGGAATACCTCGGCTGATGCAGAGTTGAAGAACTTTTCACGAACAAGTAAGTCTCTAAAATATAAATATATGACAACACAACATGACATGAGAATAATGCTTGTAAAACAGCGTGTTTTAGCTGTCTGTCGGCTACAGAAGCACATAAATAAACCAGAAATGTGAAGTCGCCATCTTAAAAAAACTGAAGGAGCAACTATTTGCGTGATATGCTTGTCAGCCACTAGATGGTGCTGTCGGATGAGAGAAATACTCCTGAAAGACACTTTAAGGTGTTAAAAAGGTGAACACACAGCAAGAAAATACGTTTTCTTTCAATGAATTTTCATGATACAACCTTTACATGCCATAGACGTGTTACACATCAAACTCTTCATCTACTTATCCTCTCTCTTAAAATATCACAATATGACATATATAAGATAATGTTTGTGAGATATTTTAGTTTATCTGGCACAACTTTCCTCCTCTCCTCCATATCTTATTTATCCTCAAGGCCTTTGTCTGTCTGTGTGTGCTGGGCGCACGGCTGCATCTGAATTTTTCTGGAAACTGAAAACTGAAACTCACTTATATGGATCTCGACAGTTGGTCTCTCAACACGATTGATAAAAAATTTTCAGCGATGAGAACGGGAGAAGGGGCTCCCGGATGCCCCGCCGGGACAGACCCAGTTGGACACATCATGGACTTCTGGAAACAGTTGAACTTGGTCTGTTTTTCTCAGCTGTCTGTGGAGGACTCTGAAGACGTGTGGATATTCGTGGTGTTGGTGTCAGGTTTCCTGCTCATTGGCCTTGGAAGCTACCTGGCTTACCGGAAAATTAACGAGCTGTCGAGGAATATTGGCCTGATCCCAGAGCTCAGAGATGGTTTGCACCGCGCTGTGAATTCACAGACTCACATAATTGTCGAGATGAATCGTAAGCTTGGAACTTTGGCGGAGATTCATTCTTTGGCACAAAAGATGGATGCCATCAAGGAGAGAGTGGACGAATCAGCACGGATTGGATAGATTAACGTCCATTATTGGGATTCTGAGAGGCCGAGGACCAACAAACTGTAAGGTAGAGAGGAAATTGTCTCTGTCTGGCCCCAAAACAAATTCTAATCGGAATCTGGCGCCCTTGAGCCTGCAAGGCTCCAACGAAAACTCCCCCTCAGAAGATATGTGGAATGTGCCGTCACTATGGCAACTCAACTCTGTCTCCATTCCCAGCCTGGGCGGGATTGCAGGAAGGCCGCTGAAGCGTCCAGGGTCACTGAAACCCTCCAACCCTCAATGCTCCTCCCCCTGTCCACACTGAGGTGACATGCACTGCTTATCGTGGCTGCAGGAACTGAAGAAGGGATAGTCCCAACCCACCACCCCACCTAGTGGACACTTATGTTGTGTTGTCTGAAGTATGTTGCATTTCTGTCTGAGGTGTTTTTTTGCAGAGCAAAGCTGCCCTCCTGGTGGAGGGTAACTCTGAAGTGTCTTTTTTCCTTTACCTGAACCAATCCTCATGCAACCCTCTGTTCTCTATTAAGGTAGCGCGACTCAGGGTTGCGAATGACCACAGTCACCGATTCTTGTCATGTGTCTTTGCCCATGTATGTCTGGTCTTTGAATTGTGTGTACTGAAACTCTAATTTCCCTCTGGGATTAATAAAGTGTCTTTGATTGATTGGTTGAACTTGTGAAGTAGAAGTTTGCCCTTCACATACGCACGTAGCTACGTGTAGCTAGCCAGCTAACAAACAACAACAAGCATTTTCACCCAAGGTTTGTTTTTCAAGTGAAAAAGTGTTTGAAATGTAAACATGCTTGATAGAAGGTATGTGATGTTAGTAACATAAGATGTTTTATTTATTTTTGTGAGGTTTGGGACACAGCATATATTGGTACTGGTTTATATCGGAATCGGAAGACAATACCGAACAGAACGACGTCATATTGGATATGGGTCAAAAGGCCAACATCGAGCATCCCTACTTTTTAACAAGAATAAATAATGATAAAAATAAAATAATAAATAAGTTGGCTGTTGTTTTTGGAATCACAGTTATTTAGAAAAACTCAGATTTCCTGTAGATTTACTTCCATCAGGTGGCCTGCCATTTGACTCTGACATCCTTGAGTAGAATAAAAACAGTAAAAATGCAGTTCACTTGTCAAGGCTAAACATTTGCTCCACTTTCTCTTTTTCTTACTTTTTGGAGTCATACCAGGACTCGTTTTTATTTCTTATTTATTTCGCCACCCACTCACTCTCACAGTGATGTTCAAACCACCCGCTTTTGCAAGATTTGTGTTTAGCCCAGCGGGAACTGCCAGATCCTAAAACATGCTCCAGTGCAGCCCTCTGCAGCTGGACGTGTATTTCATAATGCAGGAGAGTTTCTCAAAGTTGTCCACAGAGAGTTGTACGATGTAGCTGGAAGGAAGGGGCGCCTGATCCGCCACGCTGACATGGCGGGCCAGATCTGAATATCGGGCAGGAAATCAATGCAGGAACATGAACGAAGAGAGATGGCGTCCAGCAAATATGATATTCAGGAAGATGTATACAAGACGTTTGATGGTGCAAAGAGGACAGTGTCAGATTATTTTGTCAAAGCTTACAGACCTCAGATGTCAATCATCCCTCAACCTTGTGACAGATGACCTCTATCAAACCCCCCCACACACAAATTTTCTTTTGCTGATCATTTGCCTCTTTTTCCTCCTATGAATACCTGGGTGTTCACCTGAACAACAAACTGGACTGCTCTCACAACTCAGACACGCTGTACAGGAAGGGCCAGAGCAGGCCCCACCTCCTGACGAGACTACGGTCTTTTGGGGTGACGGGGACACTCCTGAAGACCATCTACGACTCTGTGGTGGCATCAGCAATCCTATGTGGTGTGTTGGAGCAGCAGCATCACAGAGAGGGAGAGAAAGAAGCTGGACAGGCTGATAAAGAAGTCCAGCTCTGTCCTGGGCTGTCCTCTGGACTCAGTACGAGAGGTGGGGGACAAGAGGGTGCTGGCAAAACTCAGATCCATCCTGGACCATGAGTCACACCCCCTGCAGGATGCCTTGTCTGCTCTGGAGAGCAGCTTCAGCAGCAGACTGATCCACCCTCGCTGTACGAAGGAGAAATACTGCAGATCCTTCCTCCCTGCTGCTGTTAGACTCTATAATAGTCACAGCTAATAGAAGCCACACATCTGTAACCTTCCACTGCAAATATCATCGTGTCAAAACATGTGCAATATAACTACTACTCTCATTACCATGTGCAGTATAACTACTACTCTCATTACCATGCTCAATATAACTACTACTCTCATTACCATGTGCAATATAACTACTATTCTCATTACCATGCACAATATAACTAGTACTGTCATTACCATGTGCAATATAACTAGTACTCTCATTACCATGCGCAATATAACTACTACTCTCATTACCATGTGCAATATAACTACTACTCTCATTACCATGTGCAATATAACTACTACTCTCATTACCATGCGCAATATAAATACTACTCTCATTACCATGTGCAATATAACTACTACTCTCATTACCATGTGCAATATGACTACTACTCTCATTACCATGTGCAATATAACTACTACTCTCATTACCATGTGCAATATAACTAGTACTCTCATTACCATGCGCAATATAACTACTACTCTCATTACCATGTGCAATATAACTACTACTCTCATTACCATGTGCAATATAACTACTACTCTCATTACCATGTGCAATATATCTACTACTCTCATTACCATGCGCAATATAACTACTACTCTCATTACCATGTGCAATATAACTACTACTCGCATTACCATGTGCAATATAACTACTACTCTCATTACCATGTGCAATAAAACTACTACTCTCATTACCATGTGCAATAATTATCTTTACCTACTATAACTATTTACTCTTGTGCGATATCTTGTGTGCTACTGCTGCTCTCCTGCTGTATCTGAGCCATTGCAATATTGCAATTTCCCCACTGAGGGACTAATAAAGGTATTCTTATTCTAATGTTCTTCAATTCGCTCTCTCTTGTATCTGTAGCCCACTTTCTACCTGAGTATTACTTGATTCTCTACTCCCTCATTATTTTTCCAACTTATGTCTTGTTTTTCTTCCTGAACTGATCTCTTGTTTACTCATTTTCTCTAAACCCATTGAAGTTTATGCAGCCCCATCCACTCCCTTGTTTTCTCTGCCACATTTTGCTGGTTCCACCACCTGCAGCGCCACGCCCACTCTGCTGTCTCTGCACCTTTAAGTTACGGCCGTCGTTGCATTTCTGTTTCGGAAGCTGTGTGGTGGTAACCAGTCCGCTGAAGGCCATCTGTTAGCCAATCTGACTGGGCTGTGACACTGGCAGTGGCCACAGGCTCTGGCAAAGTCTGTCACCCGGCTATGGAAGCAAAACCACACACCCAATCAGATGGGTGGCCAGCTTTCACACTGTGTTTATAAACAGTCTGATGTTCGTTTTGGGCACCTAACAAGAAAGCTCAAGCTGGATGGTGGTTTAGTACAAGGATAAAGTGGATCGATGTGGGACGAGCTCCAGCACACATTTGGTCGTTCTCGTCCTCCTGTATCGTTTTGCTTCCTCTGCTTCCTTCAGGAGGAGAACAACCTCGACACACTGACACGGTGTCCGTTCTGCCCTTCTTTCACCAGCAGGTTAGCCAGGCAAAAAGGTGTGAAATTGCTTACTGCCTTTGTGAATCGCTTACGTGTTCTTGTGCTAATCTTGGTTTCTGGAGCCAAACGCGTGAGAACTGCTTTCACTCGGAGCATGTCGGGCATGTAGCTTCCAAATGTGCACATGGCTGCACATAAAAAGCTTTCAAAGACAAAACTGAAAAACTACAGGGCATACTGTGGGTGAAAAATACATTTAAAGGTGATTTAGAAACATTCTTAAGCTCCAGGTCAAGGTAAAGGTGTGATAATTGTTACGTCCCTCAGCTCGCTAGGAGAGATGTGAAGGAGGGAGTAAAAGGTGTAGTGTGTAGATGTAATAATAAAGTAATTGTGTCACCAAACAAAGGATTTTATTAAAACAAATACGAAGAATCACTATAAAAGGGAAACTGAAAGCGCCAAGCCAAAAACGCCTGGGAGGAGGGGAACTAACTGAAAGATTCTTTTACAAAAATAAAATAAAAACCCTAAAATAATGAGAGCCGTCCTGAAAAGCAGAGATGCTCGGGGGAAATCCAAAAGCGGAGTCGAAGGCCAGTCCAAAATGAAAGTTACCAAAAACTGAAGTGGGCGGCAACCTGCTGCAAATCGGCTTTGCGGCAACTCTCCAGCAGCCGGCGCGAAGGAGCCGCCACAAACGCAGGCAAATCAAAGGTTGCCATACTCCGTCTCTAAGGGACACAAAAACAAAGTTAATATTTATATACACACTGTAAAAACAGAAAAAAAATAGAGAAAAATCCCGGACGAGCCCCCACTCTGTTACGTCCCTCAGCTTGCTAGGAGAGATGTGAAGGAGGGAGTAAAAGATGTAGTGTGTAGATTTAATAATAACAAAGTAAGTGTGTCGCCAAACAAAGGATTTTATTAAAACAAATATGAATAATCACTATAAAAGGGAAACTGAAAGCACCAAGCCAAAAGGGCTGGGAGGAGGGGAACTAACTGAAAGATTCTTTTACAAAAAAAAAGAAAAACCCTAAACTAATGAGAGCCGTCCTGAAAAGCAGAGCCGCTCAGGCGAAATCGAAAAGCAGAGTCGAAGGCCAATCCAAAGTCAAAGTTACCAAAAATCCTTACGAACGAGAGTCTAAATACCAAAGAACCACAAAGCTAAACACACACAAGCACACGAGGAGAAGAGACAAGCCTGAACACCTTCGTGCCCACACTTCCCTGTACCTTCTCCCAGACTGAGGGCAGGAGAGCAGCTTTTAACAGCTGTTCAGTGATTACCAGTGATTATAAACAGCTGGGCACCGGGAGACCGGTGAGGCAGAAGCCACTAAGGCCATCCTGTGGCCGAAAAGGGGCAAGGCACGTAACAATAATCCACACGGGTTATTAGCAGTAAAGAATTAAACAGCAAATCGCAGGTTAAACTTGATTTTAACTCTACCTATTCCGCCTTTCCTGGCATCCACTTATTTCCCTTCCTATTCATTTTCTATCTCCCTTTCCTTAAATTATTTAATAATATATTTTTCTCTCATTTTAAACCTATTTTAATATTATTTTAAAATTTTAAATGTTTGTTTTTGTGAAGCGCCTCTTGATTTTTTATGTTGAGAGGCACTGTGTATATATTAATACAAGTGATGAAATTGCTGGCACGTCATTTCCGAAAGCACTCACTGGTTCCTTTATAAGTAAAAAAAAAAACATTTTTCAACAGACAGTGAAACGTCTTTCTAACAGAGCAACATGTGAGTGTTAACCATAGAGATTTGGGGAAAAACAACTTACATTAAAATCGCTGCACACCCTTTACTGCACACTTGGTAACAGAAAGGCAGAAACAAAAATACTTAATGTGAAGTCAAATAGGATTTTTTTAGAGGTGTACCCATTTTTATTAATTTCTGATTGTAACCAGTAAAAACAACAGGATTTGGAGTCTTACTTCCTGATAATGGGACATCTCACCTCTGGTTGGCTCACATAAACATGACTCGGTTTGCTCTGATGATGTTTTATCTTCACAAAAAAGATAAAATATCATAGTTGTCATCACACGCTGGTGAAATTCATCTCCGCATGCGACCCGTCCCCATGGGAAGTGGTGAGCTGCTGCTGGGGCTGCGCTTGGGAACTATTTGGTGGTTTAACGCTCCAATCCAACCCTCTTGAAGCTGAGTGTCAAGCAGGGAGGCACTGGGTCTCATTTCTTAAGTCTTTGGTATGACCCGGCCGGTTTCGAACCCCAATCCCCCAATCCCAGGGCGGACAGTCTACCACTAGGCCACTGAGCTGTTATAAATAAGTAACACAAGCCTGGAGGAGTTCTGCTGTGTGGTGGAGTTGCTAATGCTAATGGTTAGCTTCTACTAGCCGAAACATCCTCTACTGTTTCCTGGATGCTAAACCAACAACAGCCTTCCCTGTCGTGAGTCAAGATGGGTGAATCCATGAATGTTAGTGACAGTGTGACGTAGATCTGCCAGGATTTTCTAATCCTAGAGTTTCATCGTCTATCCCAATGCAGGAGATAAATGTAGGGGACTATTTTCATGTACAGCCTGCATAAAATCTCAAAGTGACTGATTGTAATCAGAAATAATCAATAAAACATGTTTTTTTCTGTGTTTCACACCTTTAACTATGTTGTGGATTTTCACAAAAATGGCTCATTTCATACCTGAGGTTGTCTTGGACGTGACTGATTCTGGTAACCTGCTTCTGTGGGAGAGGTTAGGTCACATACTGACTCATGAACAAACACCTGCCTTCAACCAATTAATGCCGTTCAAAAACAACAACAGAAAATATATATCACATGTAAATGAAACCATGACCTTCCTCAGACTTTCTCTCAGAAGTATCTCCAAGAGAGACACGATCCAAACCAATCACGCTGATTATGGTCAAGCTTGTTCCGGTTTAACGTTAAAGAATAGAAAGTTGCCCAAATTGTTCCTTAATAAATACCACTGAACCATAAAAGCTTTTCTCTCCATTAGCGACACATAAGAAGTGCGTGAGAGCAGAGTGCATCCTACAGAGTGTATGATGATGTTTTACATTCACAGCAACATTTATGAAAACCCTTCAAAGACCCGTAAAAGCCACAAGTCAGCTAAAACGTGTCACGTAAGATGACGGAAAACGAACGAACAATGATCCCACTCACTGGATTGATTTTATCTTTGTTGCTTGTCTTAGTGCAAAGTGCATTTAAAACCTTCTGGATTGCATTTGAAATGAGTAACGATGAAAGTTTCTCTCAAAAACATCTGCAGCATAATCATTTGACTGAAATTCACGTAGATAAAAGCCAGACCCAGTATGAGGCAGCTACCCACTTTACATGAAAATATCCAGAGACATTGATTCACTAATTCGTCTCGTGGAACCTCTATAACGTTTCCGTTTGTAGTAAAACGCTCCGGCGTGAACAGAAAACAGGAGGACTAACTGGAATCAAAATGACAAGACGGAAAGGTAAACTGAGAGCAAACCTACGCAGATCAGAATGACATATAAATGTAGTATATGAGAAAAAAGACATATTAGATAATGGGTGTCATTTCTTCAGGTGGACAAGGGTAGAATGCCTTCTCCGGGTCAGGAACAAGGTCCTGCTCCAAGTGGAGGTGTTTAAATATCTTGGGGTCTTGTTCTCGAGCGAGAGAAAGATGGAGATTCTGATTAGGATGCTTTCTGGATGCCTCCCTCTTGAGGTTTTCTGGGCATGTCCAACCAAGAGGAGACCTAAAGGAGGACCCTCTATGTCTCTTCGTCTACAGGTGGTTCAGAACGCCTGTGCTCGACTTCTGACCAAGTCCTCCAAACACACCCACATCACCCCGCTTCTCCTCCAGCTTCACTGGCTGCCAGTCAACTTCAGGGTTCATTTCAAGATCCTGGTTCTGGTCTATAGGGCCTTACATGGACAAGCACCATCTTACATTGGTGATCTTCTTAGTCCCTACACCCCCAGCAGGTCCCTGAGGTCCAGTGATCAAAGCCTACTGGTTGTGCAGCACCAGGCTAAAGGTCAAAGGTGACAGATCATTTGCTGCTGTGGCCCACAGACTCTGGACCTCTCTCCCCCTGAGCCTGAGATTAGTGGACTCGGTGGACTCCTTTAAAAAGCAGCTGAAGACTCACTTGTTCAAGCTAGTTTTGGTATGACCTTTATCACCCTCTCCTTGTTCTGCTCTCCCCACCTATTCCACCTTCTTCAGGATCCACTGATTTCCCTCTTTCCTTTTCACTTCTTCTTCTTCTTCTCCTCCTCTCAGCTGGCCCAGGAACACCTTGGGATTCCCCCGGAGGAGCCAGCCCAAGTGGCTGGGGAGAGGGAAGTCTGGGCCTCTTAGGTCACTGCCCCCGCGACCCGACTCCAGATAACGGGATGAGAATGGATAGTGCCTTTAATGTGAAAGGCACAAACAAAGGAAGGATGATCAGAGTTACCATAAATCCTCTAATACAGGCCGGTATTCAATTAAAGGCCGGGTCTCCTATTCTGGCCGGTGTCAGAGTCAGCGGAGGTAAATAATGGCCGGTCTCTTATTGTGGCCGGGTAGAATGTGGTAACAAGCTAGTACGAGCGTCCCAGCGGCAGGGTTATAGTCCTCAAATCAACCAGCAGGAGGGAGTAGAGGTTCACGCAGACCTTTTTTAAGCTTTTTCTTCAACACTTTGTAACGCTACAGACACGATCCTCTATCACGCTCCTACCACATAGAGTCACGGTGTCAGTTAACCATGCTAATTCAACCCCTCCACAGAACACACATCACCTTCCCTGTGGCTTACATAACACTCACACAACACGCAAATCAGCACATAGGAACTAGCAGAACGATAGGAAACACATATAACACAATACCCAGAATGCACCTGGCTTACAACCCCAGCCAGGTCATTACACTATCAAGTTCAAAGAGAACGTGCTGATTATGCTGCAGAACACTCTGGGGAGCAGCAGTAGGGGGTGTATGAACTACAGTAATCCCTCGTTTATCGCGGTAGATGCGTTCCAGACCTGGCCGCGATAGGTGAAAATCCGCGAAGTAGGGACTCCCAGCATGCCCCTCGCGGGGATTTCCTTCACGTCGCACCTACGTCACAAACCGCGGCTATAAACGGAAGTCGCCTTTCCAGCTCACCACTCAGTCATCGTTTCTTCAGATTCACGATCAGAGTTTCCAACCTACCGATCAATCCAACGAACTGTCAGCTCATAGTAAGTTATCTTACTTACTTCTGGAAAGCCCGGCATTTCCGTGTCACTTCGTTGACGCTCGAACGCTCGGGGGTTTCCTAGATCAGCCGGCGTTTCACCGACGCTATCACTTCCGCGTCTGTGAAACCACGCTCCCTATTGAATTATCGTATGATCACATTCTCTTTTTGGGGGTAAAACTCACGTGCCAGACCGTAGGTACTGACACGTGATCGTTCACGTCGGTTCATTTCCTTTAATGTTTTCTGTCTTTTATTTGCGCCTGATGTGTATCGCTGCTGTGGAGCGGGGCGCTTCACCTTGTCCTCCGACGCACAGATCACAGCAGGGAGCGCTCAGCTGTTTTCGCGGTCGGTAGATCTGCCTCCTGAGCACGGCCACAGTAACAATCAGGTGTCGCCACCTCAAAAACTAATTTAACACGCGATCGTTCATGTCAGTTCATTTCCTTTAATGTTTTCTGTCTTTTATTTGCGCCTGATGTGTTTCGCTGCATGCTGTGGAGCGGATCACCTTGTCCTCCGACGCACTGATCACTGATACAGCCGCCAAACAGCGCGCGCTCCGCTGTTTTTGCGGTCGGTAGATCTTTTAGAAGTGCAGTTCAAAGGTAACTCATAAGGTGAATATATATGAACCCAGGTAGCAGTTTCTCTTTAGGATTGAGAGGAGATGCAGGAAGATTATAAACAGGCAGGACAGAAAAATAGTCAAATAAAAACAAGTTAGTTTTTGTACCTGCTGTTGCAACAAACAGACACCATTGAAGGTAATCAGAAGTGAGGAACAGAAAATGAAATAATTATTTTAATGTTTAGAGCAGCAGGAACTCCGAGAGGCTGCAGGCGCATCAGTGAGTTTGCGGCCACTGCGCAGGGGGAGGGGGGAGAGAGCTGAAGCAGAAACTACCGTTGTTAAAAGAAATGTGTTTAACTTTGAAAATGTGGGCGCACTTTTAATTGTCAAAAACTCCAGCGAACCATTAGTTCATTTTGCTCAAATAGAAATAGAGGCCTGCCTCTAATACTGGCCCTCCTTCCAATGAAGGCCTGGAGCTTGATGAGCTTGAGTCAAATACAGGCCCGGGCCTGTATTAGAGGATTTACGGTACATAATGTAAATTTGTAAGTATTTCCTACCTTTTTTTACTCAGCTGTCAAAAGAAATTTTGAAACATTGCTGACATCACACCATCATGTGACCCACCATGTTTGTTTTAAAGCTATGTAACACGTTTCAAACAGTGTACGAATCCTAAATTAGCCAAATGAGGTCCTTAACATCTGTTGAACTCAGTCTGTGGCTGAGAAAAATGGCATTGGGTCAAAAAACTGAAGAGAGACTTTTATGCTCTAAAGGTGCACTCAACCTGAGAGTCATAAAACTTGAGTGACTCTGCTTGAGTTTAGAAATTCCATTTTTTTCAAGGATTAGCTGGGAGTGTTGAGCAACACATGGCCACTTACCAACCAGAGTTTCATTCTGGGAAGTGTATCCAGGCCCTTTGGAGCGTGTCGAGATCAGTTCTCTTTGTGAAATCCGTCTCACAAAAGTCCCTTGAGTTTTTGGAAGTCGTCTAGTAAGTAAGAAGTTTGGTTTTGCTTTATTTACTGTTTTATCAAATGGATCCACACTAATTCTGCAGGATATGTTTGAATTTAACTACTTGCTCCAAAACCTCTGAGAATAGATATTTTTAAGTGTTTTAAGTAGCCACACTTCCAGTTAAACCATATATAAGATGGACAAACCCTCCACGCCATCAGCTGTAGGTCTTTGAAGAGCCGGATTAAAGCCCAGTGGGCGGTTTCCACCGCCGCCATCTTGGCCGTGTCACGTGTCTCGTCACTCCCAGAAAATACAGCAAATGGAGCTGAGGGTGGGGGCCGATGATTGACACCCATCAAACTTGGAGCTGATGTAGCAACGAGCTAACTGAAGCTATTGGCGGGTGCTATTAGCCTAGGCTAACACTTTTAGCTTGAGGCTGAGGCTGAAGTCCGCCCTGAAGTAAACATGAGGCATGCTGGCTCATTTTTCACCTGTCAATCAAATGGATATCCCCCTAAGCATTCATCGTTTCTAAACGGGTGAGGGTGTTTTAACTTTAACAAAAGGGATTAACACATTTTAGTAAACAGAGAAAAACCATGAAAATCAGTTAAAGGTCAACATTTTTTAATGATTGTTTCTGATTATATTCGGTCACTCTGAGTTTTTCCATTTAGGCTGAACATGAAAATAGTCTCCTACACCAATCTTCTGCATCAGCTTCTGATAGAAAACAGACGGTGAAACTCTAGGATTAGAAAAGCCTGACAGATCTACGTCACACTGTCACTAACCCCGGCTTTCCACGGGAGCCGTCAGCAGCACGTTACTGCAGCAGCACGTCATAGCTGCTGATAGGAACCGCTGTGGTCAACAGAACCTTTTCCACTGGAGCCGTCAGCAGCGTGAGTCGGCCGCGTATCAGGAGCAGCATGTCGCGGCCCTTACGCGCCGGTTCTATTTCCTACGCGCGACGCCTCTGAAACGGGTCAAGTTCGGCATTTTTGGGGAAGGAAAGACAGGAAATCGGACGCGGAAATGGAGAGAAGCTCCCGAGATTTTCAGAATAAAGAACGTACTGCCTTCCGGTTGCTTTACTTTTAAAAAAGGTGCGTCCCCGTGAGAAGTTATCACCTAGCTAGCGGTCTCCTTTGTTTTTCAGGTCCGTATTGGCGATTATAAAACGGACAGAACATAAAACACAAACCGTGTTGTAGTTTTCTCCTGCTTGTTGTTGTGTTTACTGACGAAGTCACTCGTGTGACTTCGTGCTCTGTCGGTGACAGCTGCTCCCCTGCTGCTTTGCGTCTCGTGGGAAGGACCAAGCAGCAGCTTACGCGAGCAAGACGTGCTGCTGCAGTAACGTGCTGCTGGCGGCTCCCGTGGAAACCCGGGGTGACACTCATGGATTCACCCATCTAGACTCACGACGGGGAAGGCTGTTGTTGGTTTAGCGTCCAGGAAACAACAGAGAACGTCTCAGCTAAAAGAAGCTAACCATTAGCATTAGCATTTCCACCAGAACTCCCTCAGGTCTGTGTTACTACAGTGTTAGTCGCACTGCTGTTATCCAAAGCGAGATGTCCAAATATCAGGAAAGAAAACTCTAAATCCTGCCGTGTTCTGCTGCTTTCCTCCTGCTGACGTCTACATTCTCAAACAGGTGCACCAGAGCCTTTTGTCCACAGAGGATGACTTAACTGCTTCTGGAGACCACTGCAAATGTATAATAAATATGAGTGAAGATGACCTTTTAAGGAATTATATCTGGAAAAATGTGGATGGGGCATGAGCGTCATACCAAAAACCCTAGCTTTGAATGTTTACGCTTGTTGTTTTGCATTTTCATAATTGATGCATGAACCAAGTCTGCTATCGCCACCAAAAGGCCTGGCATGGGTATTTCAGCATTTCTGGTAGCTGAAAATAGACAAAATCACGCAAACTGTGAATATTACAGTCAGAGCCACAGTGTTGTTCACGTTTCCTCCCATTTCTAAACACAATACGGGAACAACTGTAATCGTGTGAAGAACGAATGAAACACGTCTGCCCGTTTTCCCGTTCACTTCACACGTCTGAGCTGGTGTGACACTGGAACGCTCATCAGCCTGTAGGTCTGGACGCTGCAGCATCCTGGTCCTGAGAAGAAAAGTGTGAATGAAGGCTGTTCGACGCGCTGCTCAGCCGTCCAATGAACATTTAGGATTCTGACACCTTTTGTCATTGTGCACAAATCAAACAGCAGACCCTGCAGACCGTAAGCGACGTATACAAAAGCCATCAAGGGAACACGCTTTGTTACTGATTAGTAACATGAGCGGCTAATGGAAGTAATTGTTATTATTTCTTGGCTCTTCTAACCAATAATAGTGTGATGAGATTTTATTAGTCATTTTAGACTGTACATAATGTGATTAAGGGTCTAATTGGGCACTGATTATGTTCCTGTAGGGATTTTAATGTGGGGTTGGGTTATGCGAGCAGAAATGAGATCTTAGTTCTACGGGACAGACCAACACCATCACCACTCCTATGTACTCCAGTTCATCGGACAACTGACTTCCCACTCTAGTTGCTGAAAAGCCTTCTAATGTTTTTTTTTCCTTCATAAGAAATTGAAATTCAAGTCACAAAAGGCTATTTTCAGAGCTCTGTGTGATTTACGAGTGATTGCTTTTCATCACAGCTCAACCCAAATATAGACGGCACTCGTGAGAACTGTGTTACTGGTGAACTGTGGCTGCCTACGTTATTGGCTCTAATCATATCAGAGGGAAATCTGAAACCACGATTCCGGCCTTATTAGTGAAAATGCTGACATTTTTATATATATATATATTTATTTTATTTTATTTTTTTTTTTTTTTTTTTTGTCTGAAGTTAATTAGCTTTGTTGTCTAAAGCTTCTGATGCATTGCCCTGCGTTTAGTCTCTTACCAACCTGGCTGCTCTTGACATATAATCTAATTTAGAGGGAAGGAACAGACTCAAGTTTCCTGTAGTCTTTATTAATCACACATCTCCTTAAGTACAATGCTTCGAGTTATTCAGGGAAAACAGTCAGGCATTAAAGGTCACACGTGTTCTTACAGCAAACATAGTTTTTTAGCCCTTTATGAGAAGATAAGTATTAAAAGTTACAGATTTACAGTATTATCAGAGTGCCAGCAGCGCTTCACTGATCTGGTTTGTTCACTGGAGGATGCATGACATATGTACACTAGGGGTTGTATGAACTAGTCGACTAGTCGACTTCACGGCTCTGTAGTGACTATTTATGCCTGTCGTCGACTAGTCGCTGTCACGTGATAATGACTGACAAGATGCAGTCCTCCAGCAGGTGATGAGCCCCTGTGTCGGGAGGCGGAGGCGACGCGCTGTGCCAGAGCGTCGGTACTGACACCGGCGGTAAAATGGACATTTAACCAAACTGTGACACTTTCCCTCTTGCAATTTTACCTTCCCCTCACCCCCATCCTAACCTTAACCAGTTTGCGCATGCAAAGCTCTGATCGTTGACGCGCTCCAGGCATCTGCGTCCTGAGCACCACCAAATCAGGTGTCGCCACCTCAAAAACAAATTAAACACGTGATCGTTCATGTCGGCTCATTTCCTTTAATGTTTTCTGTCTGTTATTTGTGCCTGATGCGTTTCACTGCTGCGGAGCGAGTTTCTTCACCTGTTTTGTTCTCCGGTGACGCACCCCCAAGATTCCACTATCTCCGCTCCGCTCCGGCACGAACTCCGCAGCAAAAACGGTCCGGTTGTAGTCGGCCGGCGAGCAGCAGCACTCCGCTGTTTTAGCGGTCGGTAGATCTTTTAGAACTGCAGTTCAAAGGTAACTCATGAGGTGAATATAAATGAACCCAGGTAGCAGTTTTTCTTTAGGATTGAGAGGAGATGCAGGAAGATAATAAACAGGCAGGACAGAAAAATAGTCAAATAAAAACAAGTTAGTTTTTGTACCTGCTGGTTGCAACAAACAGACACCATTGAAGGTAATCAGAAGTGAGGAACAGAAAATGAAATAATTATTTTAATGTTTAGAGCAGCAGGAACTCCGAGAGGCTGCAGGCGCATCAGTTTGCTGCTGCTGCGCAAGGGGAGGGGGGAGAGGGCTGAAGTAGGATGCAGAAACTACCGTTGTTAAAAGAGATGTGTTAACTTAGAAAATGTGGGCTTAATTTTAATTGTCAAAAACTCCAGCTAAACTACCAACCCCCCCCACCCCCCCGCCGCTTCTGGTGTATGACGTCATCAACAACTAGTCGACGTCGACTCGATTGTCATTACTTGACCGTCGACTTTAAAGAAAATTAAGTCATGCAACCCCTAGTCTACACTATCTACCATTTATCATTTACTCTAAAAGGAAAAAAAAGGACTTTAAAGGGGCATTATGGAAGTATGACAACCAAAACATGTACAGAAATAATAAATGTCTTCTTCATACATTCTCCTGCAATGCCCTGGTCCTGTAGAATGAGCCCTGGCATTTTTACTGTGATTGCCTGTTTTTCTGTAAAATCACAGAAAAAGAGAGATGCTCGGGTCGAGCAGGCTGCTTCATGCGCGTTCACGCTCAGGCATCGCCCGTAGCATTTGCTATCCGTAGCTTTAGCAGCAGAGAGAGAGGCACATTATTTTATTAATTTCCTGTGATCTTCTGTCCTCCGGGCCACACACAGGACTGTCTCAGCTGTTATTTTCATTAAGGAGTGTGCACGTACAGCATGCGCGACTTGTGCACGAGCCTATTATTGAAGCTGCCGTTACGCTTTTGGCCTGAGGGGGCAATCACGAGCATAAAAATTCAAAAGTCCGAAAAGTCCCTTTAATGAATTTGTTTGCACCTAATTAAATTATGTTATCTAGAGTTACGTAAAAACTGTGTGGCTGCAGAAGCGTTGCTTCAACGTAAGGTTGCTGGTTTTGAGTCTATCTGTGAATTTCTTTC
The DNA here is from genome assembly GCF_043380555.1 of Nothobranchius furzeri. Lineage (NCBI taxonomy): Eukaryota > Metazoa > Chordata > Actinopteri > Cyprinodontiformes > Nothobranchiidae > Nothobranchius > Nothobranchius furzeri. Next base: position 27,964,252 of record NC_091746.1, read on the forward strand.
TCCGTCATCGTGGAGCCCACCAGGGTTTTTCTCAGACATTCCATAAACATACACGTTAGGGTGTTTATTGTTTATTGGGTGAATAAAGGTGTAATGAGTGAAAATGTTTACTGGTGAGTCCTAGTGTTTTCATTGTTAGGGATAGTTTTCTCCAAACACCCGTTCTCCCTTCTTTGTGTGTATTCAAAATCCATTCATGGAGGTAAATGGATCCAGGATGGAAAGCCCAGACTTCTCTCTCCAAAGCGCACTCTCTAGCACTTCCAGGTCATCCCAAGGTATTCCAAAGTCATACAAAATATAAAATCCCTCCAGCAAGTTTTGGGCCTACCTCAGGGTCTTCTCTTAATGGGACATGCAAAGGGAGGGTCACCAGGAGCCCTCCAGGTAAAATCTAGAACCACTAGCTGACTCTTTCCGATGCACCTTTTACTTGATCATGTAGAAAAATGAGTCAATTTGGGTTTAAAGCCATACTACGTAACATTTTCATATTTTAAATCATATTTTTGAGCCATTATGTGCTAAAGTGACCCTTTACATCAGGGGTGTCGAATCCTGGTTCTGGAGGCCGGTGTCGGTACAGGATCTGCTCGGGTGCAAGATCGGCTCGGGGTCCTTCGACTGCCGATGACGTCAAAGTACGGCAAACCCACTCAGACAAAATACACTACACATTTTTATACAGTTGGAAAGAATTTAGCAGTTTCGTTATTAAAATAATGTTTCTTAAGACGTAATTTTGTGTTTATAATGGTATTTGTAAAATAAAACACTATATTGTAATGTTGAACTCCTCTTTGAGCACATCCCTTGAAGGATCATAGGTATTAGCAACACCTGTGAAATTGAATTTGCAGGAAAGAAGTGTGTCCCGTTTATTGAAGTATTTTGTGTTTAGAGACTTTGACGTCTTGTCCATGCGTAGTTCAGGTACGCTCATAGCTGCTAGCCAAAACTCTGGAGTTAAAAGTTTTCTGGCTTCACTAAAATACCTGTCTGTACTTATTTGATTGATGGTAGTTTTACTTTCTATTAGACTCCAAATGTAATCATTTGGCACGTTTCTAATTCTTAATTTGTAAGAATGTAATCGATGATATTAGCATTAGCATTCCTATGGGTTTTTCCATGTATATTAGCATTGCGCTAACCACTCGCTGCCAAATTGCAGCCTTTGCAATTAGAAAATCTCCTTTTGTCACATCGCAATTTAATTGCACATGCAGTTAATCGTTCAGCCCTAATATACATGCAGCTCTATACTAAAAGTGTATTTTCAAAGAGGTAATGATGGATTTCTTTGTAAAAGTTGTCCATCTTTCCAACAGAAAAATTTGCCTGGACCAATGTAACGTGAGAACAACGTAGCATGCCTACGTAATTTCCGTAAGGTTCATGTTCAGCCAATCAACTACTTTGATGTCATCGGCAGTCGAAGGACCCCGAGCCGATCTTGCACCCGAGCAGATCCTGTACCGACACCGGTGTCCAGCACATTTTTGTGGTTTCTCTGCTCCAACACACTAGATTCAGTGGGCGAATCACCTGTGCAGCAGCTCATCAGGCTCCGCAGAAGCCTGTTAATCACCTGCTGATTGAAATCTAGTGTGTTGAAGCAGGGTAGAACTAAAACATGCTGGATAGTGGCCCTCCAGGACCAGAGTTTGACACCCCTGCTTTACAGGGTGAATGAATGGTCACTCAGATCCCCACCGCTCTCTGTGGCCATAATATCATAATTGCAACTTCAGTGTGGCGGACTGCCACCTGGCACACCTGCAGTTTTTTTCCAGCACGTTTCCATAGCGATTTTTTTTGTGATGAGCCGCTCCCATAGAAACTAGTCCAGAAGTCTGAGGAGACAGGTCAACAGTTAGATTAAGGTGTAAAAAGACAAATGCACCGTGAGAAGATGGTTTATTTGGGGGTTCTACTAAATGGACACTAGGGGGTACTAAAGCAAGCCAACATGCAGGCTGAACACCAAAAAAATCCTCTACCCCTATTTCCTGCATTAGCCATCGATAGAAAATAGACGGCGAAACGCTCGGATCACAAAGGTCGGTCAGATCTGCGTCACAATGCAAATGATCATTTATGGATTCACCCTTCTTGACTCGCAATGGGAAAGGCTGTTGTTCGTTTAGTGTTCAGGAAACAGCCAGCAGCTAACCTGTAGCATTAGCAACTCCACCACACAGCAGAGCTCCTTCAGGTTTGTGTTATTTGTGGAGGTATAACATCAAGGTTGCAAGTCAGTGGTAGAGTCCTATTGCTGTTAGCCAATCAGAGGCAAGATGTCCAAATATAAGGGAAAAAAACATCCACCTGGGGTGGTGGGTTGCGGTGCTCAGTGTTGGGCGGGGGAGCCTGCTCATCAGCACCCCAGCAGAAAGGGTCGAACTCTGGTAACCGGTGATGGTTGTACCCCATGTGCAGCAGTTCCGGGACCAGAGTGAATAGGGTGTGTATGGGGAGCATGAGTGGGTGTCCGGCGTGCATTTTTGTAAGTCTTTGGTTGTATGTGCATGTGTGAGCATGAGGGAGGGAGTGTGTGACTGTGTTTGTGTATGACTGTATATGTCAGGTGGGGCCTTTGACTCCTCTCTTCTCCTGGGACTTCTTTTGATGATATAGATCTTCGTCTCCCCTCTCCTTGCCACACCTGGTGTGGGGTGTGGTGCCTTGGTCTGCCTGAGTGTTCGTGGCTCCTGGGTCAGGGGGTTTAAGATTTTTGGCGTCTGCCTGATCAATCCCGGTGGCTGTCTGGTGGGGTCTGGGTCCCTGGGCTCTGCTGGGTCCCTGGCGGGGATGGTTGCCCCTGGGTCCCGGGCTCGGTCGGCTAGGGGGTGGGAGGCTGCGGGCGGGCCTGTGGGCTTGCCGCTGATATCTCCCGGGACTCTGCCGGCTGCTGGTTGTGGCCCCCCGGGGCGATCCTCTGTGCCTCTCGAGGGGGGCGGGGGCCTTTCTGGTTGCAGTCTCCTTGGGGTTCCTGTGTTCTGGTGCAGCGCCTGGATCTCTGGGACTTGGAGCTCCCCCCGTCTCCTGCACATCTTTAGGGGCAGATCTTACATTACCTTACATAAACAAGCGCGTGTACACACACAGGTGCTCATATGATGCTCTCATAAGTATGGGCTTGGGCACGTTCAACACATGTCTTAAGGCTGTCGTTGCCACTAAATGCACTGTGATTTATTATCGTGTGATTGTTCAGTTAAACGATGTTGATTTTATATTGTATCTTCAGGTTGATGCAGTGATAGCTTGCTCCTGATGTATTGTTGTGTGTCCCATTCTTTTTCTGTTCTTTCTCTTTCTGCAGGTCTAGAAGCAGACTCTTGTTCATTGTTTATTTTTGTGGACCCCCCACCCCCACCCCCCTCCCCCCCTCTCCCCACCTTTTGTCTTTTCCTTTCTCTTTCACCTCCGACTCCGTGTCTGGTCGGAATTACAATGCATTCAAAAACAATAAAAATAAAGTTTTAAGCATCAGGCGTGGCATTAAAAGCAGACGCTTTGATGTTCCACCTGAGAATAAGTCTGTGAGGCTTGTCACCAGCATTCAAACATCAATTCTGCTTGCTTCACAGCCAGACAGGACACGGTTAAAAAATAAAAAATAAAAAGGAAAAAACCTCCAATCCGCCGTGTTCTGCTCCTCTCTCTTCTCCTAGTTCCTGAAACAGAAGCGCTAGAGCTTATTTTCCCACAGAGATTGACTCACAAGTTAATCATTTATACTAGAGACCACTGCACGTGTGTTGCAAAAACGAGTGAACTTGATCTTTAAGCTCCACTTGCATGATGGGCTCCAACCCCCTGCAGTGCTGACTGAAGGTCATGGCGTGAAGGCACCAACAGAACCTAACCAGGCATGGTAATCAACTAATCATGCACTTACAAAATGTTCTCTTAGTGGTAAAGGTTACACGCAAGAGGTGCTTAGATAGTTTATTAGCACGTTTAAGTGATCTGCATGTTATCTCTCATCATAAAAATGAGAATACTGCCTGGGAAGCTTCACTACCTTTGCTGTGCTGCTGTCCTCTGGTTTAGACGTTCTATACGACAGTGTGGATTTTTCTTAGTGTGGAACAAATCACCTTTCCCCCGATGCTCCTTGGTCTAAATGTCTGAGTGGAAGCCCCCCCCCCCCCCCCCCCCCCCCCCCCAGCTGAGAGAAACAGTTTTTCTCTACATTTCCCAGTGGTGCATTTCTGGCATTTTCATTGATTTGGCAACGTGTATCCTCACAGATACAAGCCAGCTGCTGTATCTGAAACCCACTGGAGTGCGAAGCACCGACTACTTTTGCAACCTTAAATCTTCAACCAAGTGTTTCTAGTTCACTGAGCACCATCACGTAATGGCACAGGGTTGTGTGGATACTTTTTCCCTTCCTGTATTACAGCCACGGTTTGCAGGATTTATTTAATTGCTTTCGGTGTTGCTGGTGCACACAGTGTCTTGATTAACAGCCACAGTTATCGAAGTGACTTTTTGCCTTTACAATGAGTAATTTGTTGCCACAAACCCTTGTGAACACCAGCAGTTATTGGTGCCTTCAGTGTCCATAAGACTCTAAAGATGGAGAAAAATAAACCACCATTTTTTATCTTCGACCAACGCTTCGAGGACTCTCGGAGGGAGCTGTGTAAACATGTTCTTGTGACCCCTGAACATCCTCTTTACCCATCTGGCATGTGGCAAAGGTCAGGGACAGAGAGGGAAAGAGCAACGGCGTCTCAGCTGACTAACATGATCTGTGGCTACATCTGTATTCCACCAGCCCCACATGCTCGGCTTGTGATATCTGGGTCCTGAGAGGCGAGTATGTGTCTTTGATTCAGAGATGTTGCTCCCCTCTGGGTGGGGGTGTGGGTGGGGGGGGCACTCCACAAAGTCATAACACAGCACAATGGGCGCCTTGTTGTCAGATGATCAGGCAGGCGTGTGTGTGTGTGTGTGTGTTGTGTAGTTTGTCTGACAGCAGTTTCAAATAACAATGCGTGTCAGCGCTGGTGAATAAGCAGTCTGACTGGTAGAGCCTTTTGTCTTCCAGACCTTTTCAATATTGTGTGGGAATGTCAGTGTGTTGATTGGGGATTTGCCGGAAGGGGCACACAGGAGAAGAAAAGTGGAAAAGTGGGCTTTAGGGAGTTAAAACAGCTTTTCACAAGTTTTTTTTTATTCTTGTTTAAAATAACCTTGCTTTATTGTGTGTGTGTGTGTGTGTGTGTGTGTGTGTGTGTGTGTGTGTGTGTGTGTGCGTGCGTGTGTGTGTGTGTGTGTGTGGGTGTGTGTGTGTGCACGTGTGTATGTGTGCGCGCGTGTGTGTGTGCACGTGTGTGTGTGCGTGTGTGTGTGTGTGTGTGTGTGTGTGTGCGTGTGCGTGTGCGCGTGTGTGTGTGTGTGTGCGTGTGCGTGTGCGTGTGTGTGTGCGTGTGCGTGCGTGTGCGTGTGTGTGTGTGTGTGTGTGTGTGTGTGTGTGTGTGCGTGTGCGTGTGTGCGTGCGTGTGTGTGTGCGTGTGCGTGCGTGTGCGCGTGTGTGTGTGTGTGTGTGTGAATGGTTGAAAGGTTATAGCTAATGACAGCCCTTGTGAAAAACAAACAGGCGGGTGGTTATCCTTCTCTCTGACACCCGCAAGTCGTTGCCTCCATCATCATCCTCCTCCTGCCAAACTCCCCGTTAAAACGTCTTTACCGAGAACGATCTACCTTTCTGTTCTCACTAGGGATGCACCGATGGATCGGCATTTGATCCCAATCGGCCGATAGCGCCCCTATCGGTTTTGATCGGAGTTTTCAAAATAGATCAAAGCAGACCGATCAGACCATTTTAGATTAGGTTACTTTTCCTTTATTCCCAGATTATGTAGTTTGCAGCACTCATTATAATGTTGTAGAAAATTTCTGGCCAATCCACGTGATCGGTATCGGTGATCGGTATCGGTGATCAGCATTATTTGATATCGGTATCGGTGATCGGCAGCAAAAAACCTGATCGGTGCATCCCTAGTTCTCACTCTTCTTCTCTTCTTGTATGATTGACAGGAAAAAAACAAAAAAGAGGGAAAAAAGGGGCTAGACCAAATTTCCAGCCAATAAATGTCTGAGCACTAATTCCTGCAGTCTGGCTTGTAGTTTATGGGTTGCAGCCGCTCCTCTGGCTGCATTAAAGCTCAAACTGCAGCAAATGAGGTCAGAAAAGGGCAGGGGAAACACCACCCAGAAGAAACCCCCCCCCCTTCACAGACGGAGCAGAAGCAGAGAACGAAGGGTTTTAAAAAGGTGAATGTGACTAATTAGATTAGACGGAGTTGGGCCGGAGGGGGAAAGGAGCATGGAGAGGCAGGATGTGAGGGCTGTGTTTGAGAGTAAAGGCAGGATATTTAGCTGCATATCAGGTCACTGAAATCAAATCCCCGAGGCACAACCAAACCAAACATGTCCCACTCAATGAGGGTCGAGTGCACAGACGAGCTCTCACCTTTGAACTCCAACCTCTGTGAGTTTTGCGAGAGGTCAGGGAGTCACATTTACCGCTGCCTTTGGTGTATCTACCCTGAGGGGAGTGATTTTTTAAAAAGCTTACAAAGCACAAACCTAATGGTAGATGGCACTTTTTTTGTTTGGTTTTTAAACTCAATCCTTTGGTTTTTACACTTTGAAGGTGGTCCGTTTTGCATACGATGCGGTGGAAGGTTTGTGCGTGGACTGTGTAATCAGCCGGAGATTCAAGTAAACCCGATGTTCCGATTTTATTTCATGCATCTGTCTCCATTTGCTTCTTTCTGCTGTAATAGTGAAGTAGATCCACATGATGTAGGTCAAACAACCTGCACCCCCGTCGCTTTATTTGCTTTCTAGAAAATGTTTCTCCCTCTGGAGATGAAACCAATAATAAACCAGCCAAATGCAAACAAGTCCCCGAGGAGTCAACTTTAAGAGAAACCCGGCGTGATACAAACTCCGGCACTAAAATAGCAAACAGAGGCAAAGATCAGCTTGTTAAAATTAGTTCCATACTTGATTTTTTCTTCCTCACTAATGAACCCCCACCCTTACTCACATTTCATTTTCCACTTCTTTTCCTTTTCTTTCCTCACACAGACCAGGAGGAATCCATGTTTGTCCGAAGTAATAAGATTCCTATTCTCAGTCTTGTGCTGGGAGGAGAACGATCGGGACTTCTGGATTTGGCTTGGTGACAGCACTGTGTCTTCCACAGCCTCGGGGCTTTTTCATATAGATGGGATTATTAAAGTGTTGACACGCAGCCACTCAGCGCCTGCTGAAATATGCGCCACCCCCGAAACAAATGCATGCACAGTAACTTTAATTTTTCACTGAAAAGACAATTATCACGAAAGAGAATGGTTTGCTACTTTTTTTGGCAGGATCGGTTGTCTGGTGGAATCCTCAGTAGGGTAAAAACAACCTACTAAACTCTGTGTGTGTGTGCTTCTGCTTATCCATAGGGTTGAAAAATAGCGTCTGGTCTTCTGCAACCAACCGTTTCCTTTATTTATCATCAGAATTAAGATTGTGTTAAGGGTTGGCTTGAGCAAAATGTCCGAAAATACAGTTTAAATGAGTGCTGAATATAAAAAAAGACACACTAATTATTAAAATGACACCAAACCTCATCAGATTTACACATGTGAACTCCCAAGTGGAGTCATGGAAGAAATGATTTCATTTCATTTATAAAGCCCCTTCCCACCCCCTCTCAAGGGGGCCCAAGGTGCTGAACATAGTGCAAAGAAGCAGAACAATAAAACAGCTTTATAATAAAATAGAGAGATAAAAACATTAAAAAAAGAGATAAAACAATTAAAATTGTGATCAAAAACATTAAAATGTGAATAAAAACAACTAAGAAACAGATCTAAAATACAGCTTAAGCCTTGCTTTAAAAGTGGGCAGCGGTGGTGACGGTTTCGCAGTTTCTTGTGGGAGATGGTTCCAAAGCCGAGGACCCAGAACTGTAAAGGCGGATCACCTCTAGACTTACGCTTTGATCGCGGTACCGCCAAAAAGGTCACTCTGACCCGAACGTGGCAATCTTACAGGGACGTAACGGGTCAGCAGGGAGGCTAAATAAGGTGCCGCTGACCCAGGCGGATTGAAAAACAAGGACCAGGATTTTAAACAAGATGCACTCTTCACCGGTAGCCAGTCCAAAGCTGTCAGGAGGGGAGTGACATGCTCCCGCTTACGTGCTCCGTACAGAAATCTGGCAACGGCGTTTTGGACCAGCTGGAGTGTTTCAGGACTGGCTCAAGCCAGCATTGAGGGAGTCGCAGTACTCTAGCCTAGAGACGATAAAAGCATTGGCTACAGTTTTCAACTCCTGTTTAGTTAAGATCCACTTAATATTAGATAAGCGCCTTAACTGATTGAAACACAAACGAACGAGAGTTCACCTGACTATCAAATCGCAGACCAGGGTCTATTGTTAAATATGTCAGGTCTTTGGAATCAAGAGGCCAACACAAGAAAGACTAAAACTGCAGTTCCTCCATCATCCAGTAGGGGCTGGATCCAGAAAGGAGCTAATTCCCATTGAGTCCCATTGAGCAATCAATTGCCTCAATTTTTTTGAGTTTTGATACTGAAATTTTAAAGTTTTCATAAATTAAATTTCTTACTAAATTTTACTCATACATTTGAAGTTAAATTAAAATTGCTCATCCAATCAACTCAAAATATTTTAGTTACCAGTAAGCGTGAAAAAAGAAATCAGGAAGTATTGTAAACATTAGATCATACTGACTTAAAATTGGAATTATCGGGTTCTCTTTCTTCTTCCCTCTCCTTACTCTCACGTGTCAGACTCTTTTAAGGCGTGCTCGCCACACGTCCGTCTCATCCCTCATCTCTTTTATCTGCTTTTTTCACCCGCTCATCTTCACCTCTGCTTCATTTACAATCACTCCTCTCCTCCGGGGAGTGTTAACCTCAGTCGCCCGCTCGTCGGGCCTCGAGGCCATTATTAGAGAGAAAAGAGGGAGGCGGATGGATGGAGAAAAGGAGTGGTGTTCTAAAGGTGGATGAGTTGGGATTAACACAGCATGTCTGTAATGTGCAAAAGCCAAACAGCGAATGACCCAACAACTGACCCCCAAAACATGACCTGAACACATGCAGGAAAACACTCCTCTCAAAAACAACCAATCAGGTGTGGCGCTGGTTCATCCAAGTGGTCGATACAAACCACTTTAAAGAGATGTGACAGAAAAAGTTCCACACCAAGGATACGGATGTCCTTGGCTTCTGCTAATCATACTCGCTCAGCTATTTTTTCACCACGTGTTTAGGTGTAAAAATGGATTTTCTTAGATCATGTAAGAAAATAAGGAATGATGCGTACATTCTAAATCACACAAGTTAAAATCCTGCTGGACTGTTATCTGGTTTCCGCCTCCAGTCACCTGAGATATGAGTGGTTCGGAATCATGCACAGAAACTTACTTTAATTTAACACTTGTTTAACCGTCACAGCAGACATCCACAGGTTCCTGTTGATGTTACAACTCCAAAAAGGAGAATATGATGCAATAGTGCAATTACTGCAGTGATCCAACTGACTGGGAGACCATCTAAAGCAGGCGTGGGGAGACCTGGTCCTCGAGGGCCGGAATCCTGCACGTCTTTGCTCCAACATTTCTGATCCAGTGGTTGATTCACCTGTTCAGCAGCTCATCAGGCTCTGCAGAAGCCTGTTAATCACCTGCTGATTTAAATGAGGTGTGTTGAAGCAGGGTTAAAACTAAAATATGCTGGATAGTGGCCCTCGATGGACCAGGGTTCCCCACCCCTGATCTAAAGGCTCAGGAAGCCTTTGCAGGTTTTTGGGATTACTTTCCTTATTGGAGTGTGACACTTTCAGCCTAGAACAGGGGTGTCAAACTCATTTTAGCTCAGGGGCCACATTGAGGGAAATCTAGTCCCAAGTGGGCCGGACCAGTAAATAAAAAAAAAAAAACAGATTGTTTATTTTGTTTTAATACAATCAATATGAAACAAGGCTGGAGCCTGAGGACAATGTAATACAAGTACAACACCTGAAGTGTACTTGAAAATTTGAAAACAATAAAAAATTAATAAATAAAAATAAATTCCTTAGTGATTCAAAGAGCTTACAGATCACATGGCAAGATCAGTTTCATGCAGCACTTAAAGTATATTTGAGTCATTTAACTTTACATCTTTTAGCTTTCACCAGCACATCAATATCAGAAGTTACATCCTGAGTGGCGGCCAACTTCAGGATGTGATTCAAGTTCTTGTGTGGGCCTTGAGCACAGCTTTGTTTTATTTATACTCATTACAGAGAAAACTTGCTCACAATGATAAGTTTATTTTCACTCTACATTGTAAAGTATGAAAATAAAGTTTTCACAACCATCTCGCGGGCCGGATTTAACCCTCTTGCGGGCCGCATCCGGCCCGCGGGCCGCATTATTGACACCCCTGGCCTAGAATGTCAAACTTTTTCACAATATTCTAATTGCCTGATATTTAGAAATCGGGGTTTTCATAAGCAGCCAAGGTGTTGGGGGCATCCGTTTCGGTGGCTTGAGGATCGGATCTCTTGCTTTTTGCTGATGATGTGGTCCTGTTGGCTTCTTCAGAATGTGACTACCAGCTTTTGCTGGAACCGTTTGCAGCCAAGTGTGAAGCAACTGGTGTGGGAATCAGCTTCTCCAAATCCAACATCATGGTATTGAATAAAAAAAAAAGGTAGAATGCCTTCTCCGGGTCAGGGATGAGGTCCTGCCCCAAATGGAGGAGCTTCAGCATCTCGATGTCTTGTTCACGAGTGAGGGAAAGATGGAGCGTGAGATCGATGGACATGCTGATGCTGCGTCTGCAGTTTTGCAGGCGCTGTACCGGTCTGTCATGTGTTAGTTTCACCTTTTAAGTTGACTTACTGGCATAAATGAACTTTTGCAACATGTTCTAATTTTTTTTCAGTTTGACCTACAAATGCTTACCTTCAATAGAAAAAAAATATCTGTCAGACGTTTTTGCATCCTCTGAAAGCTGATGATTGTGAAAGTGGTAATCAGTCCTAATAAATACAATCTAACGTCTTTGACTTTGTAAAATTTACCATTGCAGTTAATTAAATTATACAGACGATTTTGCTAAAAGTGCAAATAACAAAACAAAGTAACACGTTTAGAGTTGAAGAAAACAGATTTTCGCCAAACTCGTTTTATTGCTCGGCTGACGTTAGTTGGGCTCATTAAACCACCACACACCAGCTGGAGTAAACTGGCCCTGAGTTCTCTGACGTACTCGCAAGAAAATAACTTTAACTTCCTTTTTTCCGTGTTTGGAATGGATGCCGTTTTTGGTTTCAAAAAGGGTTCAATGGGGAGATTTTACACTCTTATTGGCAGTAATGGATTCAGGAGATAAATGTGATGGTCCATGAACTTACATTTGCATTCAGAAGCATGTTCATAGTTTAGCCACTTGTCCCGTCTGTAACATTTTACACCAGCAGATAAAGAATCGGACCTTTTCACCTTCCTTTCATCAAGCAGATGAATGAACAGCCTCCAGCTCAGACAACAAGGGTTTGCTTTAATATTATTTTGGGTTTCCAACTGTCTGACATGCTATTAATGATAAGAAATTAATTTAATATTCCCATGAAGATAATCTTAAATCTCTGTGAATATCGAAGATTTAGTTGCCAGAATTTGAAACTCCTGCTGTTATTTGTAATGTAACATTCTGTTGGTTCTGAACTGAGTTGGAATGTGAAATCTGCAGCATATCAAACCTGGTATGTTCTGGTTTTACTGCCAACAACTTGCCCTCTGTGAATTTTCAGAGCGAGACCTCTGCTGCACGTTAGTCACATTTTATGTCAATGCAATCCAATCCATATGGTTGCCAAAGACTTAAAGGAGCAATATGTAAGAATTCTACAGCGAAATCATCACAAAACAGACTAATGTGTCAATCATGTTGGAAGAAAGGTTACACTGAAACAGATTTCCTTCTCGGCTTCTCAAAAAAATAAAGGAAAGAGGGGCGTAGCTACTGTTTCTGTGAGTGACTTGGTGGGGTTGCTGTGTCTACGGTGAGCCAACGCTGCTGTTACGGCGTTTGTGATTCAACACCAGCAGAAAAAAAAACTCCAGATTTGTTTAAAGAACCAACGCAAGTAAACCGAAATGACCCAGAAGTAATGTTTTGTATCCCTAAGAAACAGCATCCTTTTGTTTTAGTCAAAAATCTGTCATGTTCTGCGGGTGGAGGTGGCAGACCATGTGTGGTGGTGGGTTTCAGGAGGCAGAAAAGCAGGCAACGGATGAAAAAATAAAAATGGTTTAATTGTAGACTGGGAGCGACAGGACAAACAAACATGCACAAACGACAATGATCTGACGAAGACAGCAAGAAGGAGGGAGGTATAAATACACAAGGGAATCAGGAACACATGGACAGAGTAATGAGGGACAGGTGAGAACAATAAGGGTAATCAAGGCAGGAGAGACACAGTCAGGGAGGCCGGGGCGGATCATGACAATATCAAGCTTGATTAGTTTGTAAAAATGTATGTAGCTTATGACATCACCACAGATTCTCTTCCCCTAGCATAGTAGCTACTGACCCCATATTTATTTAATGGTCATTCTTTCATTTGGAAAGAAAAATGTGAAGATGACGGAACTCTAGAGGTCTAACGGTACGCTAAAGTCGTTTTCGGTTCGATAAATTTTTGGTATTTTACTATTAGATTAATTCATTTATTTAATGTCTTAACTGGCTCCTATAGTGAGCAGGACCAGGTGTCATCACAGGCTGCTAATCTAGCATGATGTATTTAATTACTTCACAGGTTATTTGCGCCACAGACATGTGTACATAGATGCCCTGTCGACTGTGGTGTAGTGGCCGATCGCCATTTTAGATAGATTAGCCCCTAGTGCATTCATTTCTACTGAGGAAGGTGCTTACCGAACTAAAAAACACACGTTACCAAGCTTTTTTCACAAAATCAAACACAAGGTACAGTGTTGGTACAGGATCTGCTCGTCAAAGTAGTTGATTGGCTGAAGTGACGTTATCACGTTATGTTTTTGATTGGTCAGAACAAATTTGCGGTCGTAGTCTTAGCGGTTGTAGTCCTGTAGTCCAAAAATCAACACTTTTTGGAGAAAATATGTTTGAATTTCTAAAGGAAATGTAAAATATAAGCAAATGATAAACGGTGACCCTCAAAAGCTCTTGATGTTGATGAAATGGGCCAAAATTAAATATTAGAACTTTATTGAAAGACACCAAGCAACATTTTGAGTCAAATAATGTATTTAGATAACAACTAAGGAAATACACAGACGAACTCCACATTAATACAAACAAATATGGCTTCACACATAAGAACTGTTCTGTTTTTTGTCCGTCCGATGTTGGTTTTATGCAGTTTCACATTCTTTACAAAACAAAGATAATATGGTGTTTTACTAACAAATTACAATTATAAATAAAACATTTAGGTGTTAACAAACAATAATTTATTAACAAAACTGCTGATGTCTTTCCAAAATGTGTATGTGAAACCCGAGTAGTAATGTGACGTCATCGGCAGTCGAAGGACCCCGAGCCGATCCTGTACCGACAACGGCATGCTAAATTAAATATAAATGTAATTAAATAAAAATAAATATAAAATCCTATCAGGTAGGCTGCACAGAAACGGCTGTATTGACTTTTGGAGAGTGAGGAGACCCATCCAACATGGTGGCGACGCTGTTACACCCTCTAACACCCAATGGGCGTATTCATGTCTATGATTTGCACAGCTCACTCTCGTACAGACGAGTGATGCGTTTCACGTGTTTTTATCTCTTAAAAACTCCCCTCACACCACCCAGAGTTTCTTCTTTAAAACTCGTATTAAATAACGAGCTTCCTCCGCGCCGTATTTTTCAATGTAGGTTGAAAACTTTACATCAGTTGTAACATCGGAAAAGTTCAGCAGACATGTTTGTTTACATACAGGGGCGACGGTGGCACAGGAGTTAAGTGCTCGCCCCGTAATCGGAAGGTTGCAGGTTCGAGCCCCGCTCAGTCTGTCGCTGTCGTTGCGTCCTTGGGCAAGACACTTAACCCACGTTGCCTGCTGGTGGTGGGTGGAGGGACCGGTGGCGCCAGTAGTCGGCTGCCTCGCCTCTGTCAGTGCGCCCCAGGGCCGCTGTGGCTACATTGTAGCCACCAGTGTGTGAATGTGTGTGTGAATGGGTGAATGACTAGTTGTGTCGTAAAGCACCTTGAGGGGTTCCATGACTCTAGAGGGCGCTATATCAAATACAGGCCATTCACCAAATGTTTGCTGCTGTGTGTCCGCTCAATGTGAGAGAAGGGAAGGAGAGGTGACACGATGCTCCGTTCAGAGTCCCGACACAGACTCCACAGTAGCAGCGACAGCCAGCTGGTTTGATCCGCTCTGAAAGTCGTTGATCAGAATTTGCAGATCACATTTTTTAAAAGGTGATCGGTCGCGTGCAGCCATCATGTGTCACTCAATACAGCGGCAGTGCGGAGACTCGCCGAGGAACTGTTATCTGCTGCACTTAAATCACGCAAATGTGTGAAAATTTCGTTATTTAGCGGAAAAAATAAACCGAAACGGTACGCAAGTGGACCGAACCGAAACGGTTCAAATAACCCCCGTGAAGCGTTACGCCCCTACTAAACTCACAGCCATTTTTCTTCGCTGCTCCATGTCTAGTTCGATGATGTTAATTTGATGAGACGAGCATTTGTAGTCCGCTACGTTTTTTCACACAAAACCTAAAATAACTTTTACTGCCTGTGAAAAATTAGCACTTTCGTGGCATCAAAATGTGTCTTTAAACTTCACAGAAATCACATGTTAAATCCACGGCACATAAAGACGAGTTTTAACCCCAGAAATGACAACGTATTTATCTACTTATGAACTTACTGTGTATGATTCGTCTTTGCTCATCATCTAGAATTTTCTGGCGCTGATCCGTTACTGCTAACAGCCGTGAGACTCACGTACCGGGAGTGACCCCAAAATTCCACTATCTCCGCTCCGCTCCGGCACGAACTCCGCGGCAAAAACGGTCCCGTTGTAGTCAATCAGAGCTGTTCCACTACTGCGCTGTTCCGCCATCCGGCAAAAATAGGATCGATTCTATTTTTGCCAGACGCCGGAGAACCTCCGCAGTCAATGGACAGAAATCACAACCGCCCAACAGGAACGGGAGCAAGCACAACTTCCGTTATTTCACAATAAATCGATAAACAAAAGGCATTTTTTTGTTTCATATGCACAGGTTTAACAACTTTTAACAACTACCAAGGGCAGTTGAACTTTAAATGCACAAAAATAAGCCATAAATACAGTTTCTACTATCAAAGTACTCACCCTTTGTTTATCCAAACACATGCTGATATCACAACACAAATGACGGGCAGATTAAACAGTTCTTTTCGATGCTTCTCCCACACAATGATTTGTTTTGACCTAACTTCCGCATTTATTGCTCGGACTGTATCGCGAGTTCTCGAAAATCCCGCGCATGCCTGTCTGCGCACTTCAGGTCTCCGCACCGGGTCGGAGCCGTTGTAGAGCGGGTATAGTATAATTTGAGTTCGGAATCGAACGCCGGTGGAAAGTGGCGGCAGAGCGGAGATAGTGGAATTTTGGGGTGAGAGATCAATTGAAATGGCCAAAGTTGACCACAGAATGCCATTCTTACTTCATTCCTACAAATTGCACCTTTAAAATAACAATCATGAAACAATCAGAAGGGAACAAAAATAAACTGAAATTGCCAAATAGATTGGTTTTTATTCATGCTTTGGTGTAAACTATATAATAATATTTTTATTTCCCTTAATCTTTGCCTGCCAGCTGATATCTGTAACTGAACCAAGACTCCATATTAAACATATACAATGAGGTGGATGATCACATTAATTTCATCATCCCCGCCTAAGAAGGAAAGGTCTTTAAGTATTTAGAGTGTACAAGTAAATAGTCTAAGAAATACAAGCATGACTGGACACATCCAGAGTCATCCAAGCTTCTGCCACTGATCCTCCTGACAGCTCGGCTGTTCACACACATGCAGATGGATATTAGCTCTTAGTCTGTACATGCATGGACAAGCCTGTTTCATTAGCGGCTGGCGCAGGAGTAATGTTGTGAGTGTAACTGGAATTTGTGTGGGACGATTAATGAATCGTGGTTAAATTTGTGTCAAGACCTAAATGATAAAGAGACGCTTATAACAATTAAACCTGTATTCACTGCATCAACGATGAGGAAAGAACCAAAAAAAGATGGAAATGTCCCTTTTTCCAATGAAGTGAATAAATATAAAAAAATAACCTTTTCCTACCTTAAGTTTTTATATGTATTAGTCATGAGGATTAAAACAGATCAGACAAATAATAATACACAGGTCTGCTTTATTAAATAACTAAAAAGTCAGAATAGGACAATTAAAGTTACAGCTGATGGGTTGGAGGTCATGAGCCTCACGCTGCTGCTCAGCTTGCCTGGGTGTTTGAGGCTTTAGCCTGAGGGAGGGAGGGTGGCTTATCATTGGTCGGGTGGATCATGGCTTCTACGGGCGTTAGCTAAATGGTAAATGGCCAATATTTGTATAACGCCTTCTTGGAGTTCTACAACCCCCCAAGGCGCTTCACAACACACACACATTCACACACTGGTGGTGATGAGCTACAATGTAGCCACAGCTGCCCTAAGGCGCACTGACAGAGGCGAGGCTGCCATGCAATGGCGCCACCGGTTCCTCCGACCACCACCAGCAGGCAAGGCGGGTTAAGTGTCTTACCCAAGGACACAACAGCAGCCTTCTCTGACCGGAGCCAGGATCGAACCTGCAACCTTCTAACTACTGGCCATCCCGCTGTACCTCCTGAGCTACAGCTGTTCCAGATGTTTGCTCTTGTTTCTCTGGCTTTTAATGTAAACGTTTGCTGCTGAAGTGATGTGCAGCTGTTCGTTATCACATATGTCTGCAGCCTCGTGGTCAGGTCACTGTAGCTGGTCAACCAAAGGTCATGCTGTGGGTCATTGATTTCAACAGATCTAGGGAAGGCCGAAGCTTTTCTCTTTATTTTGTCTTTGTCTGTTTGATGCTTTACACCGAGCCAGCTCTGTTATGGTCAGGTACATAACCATGATCATGAAGGCCAGGGTGCCTTTTATTGTGTTATATGTACAGATTCAGTGTTGGATCAACAACACATGAATTATCTGCTGAGGACTGATTTTCATTAGTGCTCAGATTACTTTCTCTACAATAACGATATTTGGCTTTTCCAGTTCTTCTCCATTTTCTGACCTTAAAGCTTCTTCTGTTGCATAAACATCTGGATGTAATCCACTCTCTAGTTCTCATCTGTGACCTCTACACCTTACACGTTAGCCCGTGAAACTCTCACTCTCCTCTTTGATTGTTCTTTCTCTCACCACCGTCTCCCTCTCTCTCTCTCTCTCCTACTCCCTCCAACTAGATACCCCCCATCACCCCCATTCCTTCTCCCCCTCCCTTGCTGGTTCCTGACCTCCATCCTCCCTCTGATCATCCCTACAGAGTTCAGGCCATCTGTTCCTGCAGGAGAACCGAGTGCATCCTTGCCCCACCCCCCACCCCACCCCACTTTGCCAGCCAGGAAGTCAGGATGTGTGTTCAGCCATATGTGACTCAGTTTATCTTTATATCTGCTCAAGTGTATTTGCATATTCCCAGGTGAGCATTTGTAATTTATTTGAATTTTTCAGATTTTGAGGGTTGAGTTTCTAAATTACTTTGATATCTAATATTTTGCTGATGCATGGATCACATACAGATGGTTACGGCTCTGAAACAATACGTTTTTTTTCTCCAGTACTTTGTTGTGCACGAGTTTGAGTTCATATTTGCTGTTTTGCATGCATGTGCATGTGCGTGTGTGCATGTGTGTGCGTGTGTATGTGTGCATGTGTGTGCATGTGCGTGCATGCGTGTGTATGTGTGTGTGTGTGTGCATGTGTGTGTATGTGTGTGTGTGTGTGTGCATGCGTGAGTGCATGTGTGTGTATGTTTGTGTGTCCATGTGTGTGTGTGCATGTGTGTGTGCATGTGTGTGCGTGCATGTGTGTGTGTGTGTGTGTGTGTGTGTGTGTGTGCATGTGTGTGTGTATGTGTGTGTGTGCATGTGCGTGTATGTGTGTGTGCGCATGTGTGTGTGTGTGTGTGCATGTGTGTGTGCACGTGTGCGTGCATGTGTGCGTGCATGTGCATGTGTGTGTGTGCATGTGTGTGTGCATGAGTGTGTGAATGTGTGTGCATGTGTGTGTATGTGTGTGTGCATGTGTGTGCGTGAGTGTGTGTGTGCAAAAGGCAACAGTGAGAGTTCAGGCCCTCGGTGCTCTCCCAGCTCGATTAGGAAGTAAACAATGTTTATTCAGGAACAGCTGTCTGAGGGAGAGGACTGAGCGTGAATGCACCGCCACACGCAGACACAAGCATACCGGTACATTTAGGAGAGGAAGATGAAGGAAAGGCGAAAGATTTGATTTGATTAGTGGCTTTGATGCTCAGAAAGTGAAGCTTCATTTCACACACGACAGCACGGACGCGTCTAACAAAACCCATAAAGAAAGGAATGGAGGCAATATTTTCAGATTCAGGTACTTCTGCTAAGACAGACAAGCGCTCCTAAATAAGTTTCAGTTCAGCAGTTTAAGGATCATATTTCTGGGAAAGTGCAGTGCAGCTGCACTGACTGCTCTGAAATGAAACAAAATGGAGAAAAACTAGAATATGAAGAAGGAAACCACTGCCACCTTTACTCCTCCTGCGATATTCTACGTCCTCTTAGACTTGGCCACCGGCTGCTCTGCTATAGTAACACAGTGGAACGTATATAAGTTCTGTTTGCTTTCTATTATGAAATGGCAGAATGTTAAAGTGCAAGTTTAAAAATGATTTTAAAACAACCATGCAGAGTCTTTACAAAGAGAACTAGCCATTTTTTCATCCTCCCACCTCCCTCACGCTCCACTCTCCTAATTCTTCTGTCTCAGTAGCAGCTGTGCGGATTCCTCCTCGGGGTGAATCCTCCACAAGCAAGAAGGTCTTCTTTTCAAGAGTGACCCAGTTTATCAGACACAGATCGCATACTGTTGACGGGTCTAATTAAAATCTGTGTACAAATCTCACAAAAGGCCAGATGTAATCATGTTTGCTGCGTGAGCTTTAAGACACTCTTTCACTCTTAATCTGCCGTGTCTAACAGAAAAAAGTCTCTTTCAGCGGTTTGATCGTGTGTCTGATTGGGGTTGTTTTTGTTTTTCGGGACGCTAAATCATCTCAGGCTACGTTTGTTTTCTCCGTACAACAATCACGCAAAAATCAGGCAGAGTAAACACAGCGTTGTGGAGGTATTTGGCTTGAATCCATGAAAACGCTGTTGCTATGTCACAAAGAGGACAAAACCGAAGCTCTGAATCAGAATCCCCCATGTGTGGATCTCCCCGTGATCCTCATATTGAAAAGCAGCAGGGCAGCAACAACCAATTCCGCTCTAAATGTATTTTAAAGGCATGAATTTGTTTAAACAGCGGCTGCTTCACTTAGCGCGCCCCTGCTATTAGCACATTTTGCAGAAGCACGGTGTTATCCCGATGGGCCGGGCCTACGTCGTGCTAAACGCTGCGGCGGTCTCCCGTCAGTGTTCTTGTGAATGTGGGTTTTATGCGTGTTAAAACCAGGGGGGCCTTTAACTACATATGGAAATGAGCTCATCATAGGAAGGGTGGATTGAGTTGTTTTAATGGATTCTGGGAGCTTCTGACGAAGCTTCAGATACAACTCACCCATCCAGCTGGCTGCATAAACATCTGGAAAATACAAAATGGAGCTGTTGTTTCCATGCAGCAGTCACTGAAGATTTAATCAAATAACTGAGTTTAGAAGACTGATTAGGATCAATGACTGATTGGGATTAATGACAAGCTGCAAAGAAAGTCTAAATATCAGAGAAATGTAAGAATAATTTCAAAGCTTGGATTGAAACCAGAGCTCGAGCTTCTGAAGGAGAACCAGGAAGTGATTCAGGAAGTTAGTAACGGGATGTCCCGTAGTGTAACAGAATGAAATGGCTGTTTCCCCTCTCCTCTGACACAGAACTAGTCTGCATGAGATATGGCCTCAAGGTCTCATGCATTTGTTATAAACTGCTTCTTTCCAGCCCAAGAGAAGAATGAAGAATGGACTCTCTCCTTTTAATAAATCAGAGAACTCTATTTTAATAAAGCTAATCAAACAAAGTGTTAGTCAATAATAAGATGTGACCAGTCTGTGAAATCAAAATATTAATTACTTTATTATAATGCTATAGAATATAATAAGTAATATAACTTTAAATGTTTCACTAGAGACTGATCACACGTAGCGTTAAGACACGACACATTGCTTTACTGATCCAATCAGAATCTGCCAGATCTGACGGAGGTGTGGTTTTGGTGGTGTTTGGTAAATCTGTCATCTTTTCATTCGACCATAAACCAAAACATCCGAAGTATAAAACTATGCCCACGTCATCTTTAACGCCAGTTCAAAGCGTTCTAGAGAAGTTGTCGGAGTGGCCAATCCGTAACTTTCCTCTTCAGCCGAAAGAACCAACGACAAGCTGGATAAAATCTGTTGCTGTTCCAACTGCTGCAACCGTTCCTTTCAGAATAAAAGCTGAACCAACACGACCCAGGTTTGGGTCTCACCAGATGCCAATAAAATTGTCGTGACCCGGAAGTATCTCAAGACTGGTCTGGTCGGCTGCCGCGGCTGCTTCTACACGCTTCGGCTCCACAAAGGTCAAGCTGGACCTCTACACCTCCTGATCTAGACGGGGACTTCCGCTGAGGGTACGTAGACCGACAGAATGGCGTTGAATGTGTTGATGAATCTCCTAACCAAAGCTTAACGTGAAGACATCACCTTCAGTTCCCATCAGAACTAATCGCTTCTTCGAATTTGCTGGTTCTGAGCAACATTCCACATTACACCATCCTCCGTCTCATTCACCTTAGTTACACCACACATTTAGTGTTAAAGTTAGTCTAGTTTAATTTGTTTAGTAATAAATCTTAAACTTTTAAACTTGACTCTCTCTTCTGTTGTCTCTGAGTGAATGCAACGCTGTTATCTAATCCCTGCAATAAAAAGTTCCAATCTTCTGGTTAAAATAACCTCACAGATCCATAAGGTTGATTTCTTATTTACTATGGAATCCTACGTCTTATGGCTTATTGAATAACATGTAATTTAAATCATTACAATAGTGTTTATTTTATTTCATAACAATTATAAGTTCTCATATTTTGAGGTAAAATCACTGTTGCAACAGCTGTTAGACACGTTTGGTCTACGAAGCTTCCCCTCACAAGCAGCTGTTCACATTAAACAAAGCGAATCAGAACAAAACAGTTGATTACTCTGATGCTGAGTGCAGTAATAAATCCGGACACGGGCTTAAAATAGTACATAATAAACCACCTTTTACATTTCTATTCGTTAACACTTAAAATGTTTAGATTGTGTGTTTCAGTCATGAAGTTTGAGCAAACTTGTGACACAAAGCATTGACCGACTTCATCTCCACTCAGTGGGCGTGACGAAGATCTTTAATTTAACAAGCAGATTAGGATTAGGATCAATAACTATAATAGCTACATCTAGACTGGGGGAAAGCTCATTCACAAGCACCAAATAATCTCTCCGTCTCTATCTGTGTGATAAAATAATGCCTTTGAATTAGAAAATGTTGTTAGTCAGTTTATTTGCTGCTTGAATCAGTTTAATAAAGTTTTTTTATATTTTTTTTATCAAAGCCACTTTTCCTTTTCTGTTGTTTTTATCTTCTGGAATTTAGAAACATCCAATTTATTAAGACTTTACAAGAAGGCTCCCTTTGTAAATGTATTTATGTAGTTGTGTGATAACCACTTGAGTTACATTTATATAACTAAATTAAATAACTACATATGTATAGTTATATGAAAACCATCTCGTTTTCGAGTGGGTCTTCCTTATATATATATATATATATATATATATATATATATATATATATATATATAATAAGAATAAAACCAAGATAACATAGACAACATTTCCTACAACAACAACAATAATAATAATAATTATTATTATTATTATAATTATAACAATAACAACAACAACAGCAATAATAATAATAATAATTATTATTATTATTATAACAATAACAACAACAACAACAATACTACTACTACTACTACTACTAATAATAATAATAATAGCAATAAAGCAAAAATAAATAAATTGTTTATGAATTATTTATGTGATTGCATGAAGGGGTAGAGATAACATGACGGGGTTCAGGCCAGTACCGACTTTTGAGAGCGCGTGTCGTGATGTTTGTGCGTTCACGAGGAGGTCGTGTTTTCCTTCAGTTGCCACTAGATAAGCGTAGCCAGCGGCTGGAAACGCACGTTTTAAGATTAATCCTGTCTGCAGTTCCCATCTGGTTCTCTGCATGCATCCCGGGCCGCTCCTCCTCGTGATTCTGGCTGAGTTTGGATCTTTAGACGCGGATCTAAAGCCTGATGATTCGAGCCTGGATCTCTACATTGGTGAGGTGGTACATTCTCCTGTTTTTGCCCAGAGTCATGCAACACAGGCAGCCGGTCCTGCTGCCCATCCTCCCTGAGCTCCAGGACTATGAACGTCTTTGAGAACCGGTGGGTGGGGATGGGGGGGTGTTGACGGCAAATCCAGGATGACTTTTCGCCATGAAAGACCACTGCCCTTATCGCCCAAGGACTGCCAACATTTAAACGTTTCTATACGTGCGAGCGGGGGGGGGTGCATGCTGACCATTTTGCCTCTGTAAGCTTACAGTGAGAGCGGGGTGGGGGGGGGTGATTTTATTCTTCAGCATATAGGAGGTGTGGCATAAGAGCGTGCGAAGTGGGTCAAATGCATGAGAGTTGGCAGCTCTGTCGCCCCCGTGGCCAGAACATTCCACTCACAACTCACCTAGTGGGCTCTGCTCTGTGGAACCGACATACCTGGCGCCGCAGTCTGCTTGCAGCACATTTCCTGCAAGTTTTATATCATGAACACAGCTCATTTGTTTAATTTAGTGATGAATCATTTAGGGTTTGGTTTGGTTTGGTCTGGTTTGGTTTCAGCAAATAGACACTTGGGTTTTCACAGCATCTGTCTGCATTCCTTCGTGAGGGGTTGTTGCTCACAGCTCAAGGCTACCAGGGCGTCAGATTCGGATAACAAGACTTTGTTTGGGTCAGGCTGAGAAAATTTTCCTCTCTGTCTTCAGTCTTTAAACTGATCATTTCCAGTCCTTCAGTGAAGCCAATTTTGGGTTTTTAAACCTGTCCACACCGTCCGATGACTCTCTCCGAGATGACATCCATTTTGCGCTCTAATACCGGCATCGCAGCTAGAACATTGTCCAGCTTACGATTCACCTCGAGTAACGTCCCAGTCTGAGAAGTCTCCACACGGACGGTGCTAACCGTGGGTGCAGGTCGCCCTCCAATCGCTCCCGTCTTCCAAAATTTCCAGAAAACCAGATATCCTCCCACTCCAGTCAGGAGAAATCCAGTGATCATCAGGCCGAATATCCACACATCTTCAATGTCCTCAGTGGACAGCTGGCTGAGGCACATGATCTTCCACTCCTTCCAGGAATCGAACATATACCCCACCGGGTGTGTCCCCTGTGGACATGTGGGAGCCCCCTGCTCCGTTCTCATTGTTGAAAAAATCTTATCGATCTCACTGAATGACCGGTTTATAAAATCCATGGTTAGTAAAACTAGGGTTTTTCAGAAGAAATGCAGAGAAGTGCTCTGTGGGCAGACAGAACAAAGAGCCTTGGGAAAAAAAGAGAAGGGAGTGAAAGAGAGAAGCGTCTGTAATCCTCGAGTGCCTTGAAGAAACATTAACCCTTAAGGACCCGCGGTGATACTGGTGTCACAACCGATTTCAAACATCTTCAAAGTTGCTTCTTGAGTCAAATCTCAAGTTTGAATAAATGGTGGCAATAAACCGTTAGCTCTTTAGCTCATTTTGAATGTAGACTCTGTTTCTCTGAACAGAGGCTTTTCAGGAAGTAATCTGGAAAGAGCTGTTGAGAATCCCAACCCCAATGGTCGCTTTTGTGCTTTCAAAACACAAAACTAACAGCATTAATTCCAGAAGTTGGTTTCTACTCAGCCGAGACCAAAGTGTGGCCCATAATTTATGGCGTGCAGTAATCCCCGGGGACGCCGGGGCACATGGCTTCCATTTAGAAATGAAGGCTTGAAGCACCTGCTTATGTTTATTGCAAATAGTCGCCCTGCTCTTTGACTGATGCAGGGATGACTGATGTGGAGAGATGGAGTTTCACGGCATGCTCCGTGCTTTTACTGCTCCTTTCCCACAGGAGATCCGTGCCTATTAATACCATAATATCTGGGCTTTGGCTCAGCCAGCTCACTCCACAAAGAGGAAGCTCCAAACGTTAATCCACGTGGCTCATCAGGAATTATCATCATTTACTTAAAATAATAAACTCCTCTTCAGTTATACTTGACAAAAGGTGTTTATGTTTTTATTTACAAATGTACGCGGCTATGTGTTCAATGACTAAGCTAATTCCAGACATTCAGGAAAGACAAGGTTTTCCATTTATGCTAGGTTTTAACCTTGTAGAGGGATAATATGTTGCTTTTAAGCTCAATATATTAACCTTTACTCATGACCAATAAAATGTGATATTCTATATAAATATAGGATATCAACCTGAAGAATTTGGACTCATTGTTTTTTCAGTGATGGTGGTCCACTCCGTATTAATTCAGACAGAGTCAAGGATTTAATCAAAAATAAACTTTATTTTCTAGACTAATTATATACACGACAAGCTATAAACAGCTTTATGTGATGAATGTATATAAGTGGATGGAATGGTGTGTGAGGTTTACCAGAACTTTTGTATCTGAAGGAAATTATGAATTCTGGGTGTAAGAATTTATGGTTGTTATAAGCTGAAGAATTAATTTATCAAAACGACATCAGATGCAATTCATGTCGTGTCTGCGTACCCTTGATCGGAGACCCTCGTGGTAGATCCCGAATGTCGGGAGTCTGTGTGGACCCTCCAGGTATCGACGTCCGTAGGAACAACCGCAGTATGACCAGTTCCAGTCACGAGATGTCTCCAGGTCACAACCGATGGATGAAATCATTTGCGTCTAGAACGGCTGTTTCTGAATAGCTGAAGGAGCGAGTTTCTGTGTCGCTGCAGGCAGCTTTTGGCTTGTCGAAAGCTTTGATGGTTCAAAGTCCCTTCAGGATTGACCACTCCGAAGGTGGACTTGGACTGAACTGAGCTTGAACTGGCTCACTCAGGAAGTAAGTTTGGTTTTAATAATTCTTCTTCTGGATTCTACAACCTTAACTTAACAGTGATGCGGTAAATACATGTTTAGAAAACTTCTTGTATTTATTTATTTATGTTTTTTTGCATTTAGTCTTTGCTGTTTTGTTACATTTTGGAAACAGAACCATGTGCCTGTTAGCGCTGCTGTTTCGGTTTGTTTATTTCCCTTTTTACCTAATTTAATTCTTTATTTAATATTCTCTATTATTCTCTCTTGTTCTCTTTTGCATTCTCTAATTCACTCTAACCCACCCCTGTGCAAATATGAGCTTGGAGCGCCACTGAACAGTCTTAATTAAAAGGGTTGTTTGCACAAAGGCTAAAAGTCCTGATAACATGCTCGCCATCCGTCCAAAATGAATGCGGCTCAGTGTGATAGCGGCTCAAGCTTAAATTAAAAGCTGCTGTTATGGAAGACACAA
This sequence comes from Nothobranchius furzeri, assembly GCF_043380555.1. Classification (NCBI taxonomy): domain Eukaryota; kingdom Metazoa; phylum Chordata; class Actinopteri; order Cyprinodontiformes; family Nothobranchiidae; genus Nothobranchius; species Nothobranchius furzeri. The sequence goes on from NC_091746.1 coordinate 27,990,192, forward strand.
AGACGGAAGAGTAAATAAAATAGTCACTGTTCCAACCAGCAGGCTCTCTGTTAATTCGTTCAGCTGACAGATATGAAATTGTATACGATGCATGCAGCATTCTGGAAATGAGAAAAAATGTGGCACGACTTTCTGTTTCTCCGAAAGATCCAAAAGAACTTGCTGGTCATGAAGGATATGGTATCCCAGCAGTAGACTGTCCGCCCTAATGGTCTGATCCCAAATATGAGCCTCCCCCATCCTAAAGACGTTTTAACCAGATGTCATATCCATCAATCCCTTCTGGTCTGATGGAGCTTTGAACCTTTCAGGACTTATTGTCTATGATTAGCAAGTCCTGACGTTAAGAATGTGCTTTCATGCCTCATAAGACGATCATGGCTTGTGTTGCTGTATTAAATATGCTGCGTTTTCTAAGCCTGGTCATTGTGAGACATTGCTGCCCTACACAGTGGTGTGTCCAGATCTTTTAAAATGGGGTGGCGCAGGTGACGCACAGCTTTGTGCATGGGTGGCACCAATGGTTATAATAAGTAAGTAAGCAAACTTTATTTGTATAGCACCTTTCCCAGGCATAAGCCACAAGGTGCTTGACAACATTGTAAAAGTTTAAACAAAAAGATGAGTAAAATAAAAACTGTGAATAAAAACAATTAACTCATTTAACTCAGCGTTTCTCACCGTTTTTACTGTTTTTTTAAGAGTCACAGAACGTTGCGCGCTAGCATGATGTCGATGCTAAAACAACCTAAAGAAAGAGGAGACTCACCTCTTACATCAGGAAGAATCCGCGCGTTTCGAGCGTTATCTGTTCTTTCATAATCCGTTGTTGAATTGTGATCGGCAGACACTTTTCTGGTTCGCGCCTCACTTTTTTTTACAGGAACGTCCCAAAACGATCTCCAAACACATGGATGGTCTGCTTTCTGATCATGTGATCTGTGACGTATGCGGATGAAGATCGGCTTCAGGGCTGAGATGTTTGTTCTCTCAGCGCGGGGGCTCGTTCCAATGCTCAAACAGTAAAAAAATGCAAATGACGACTTTAGTCGTCATTGGCAGTGAATGAGTTAATAAAAAATAAATAAAAACATATCATAAAAGGCCAAGACCACACAGAAAACATAACAGCCCTAAAATAACTAGACGAATGCCTGAACAAATAAATGAGTCTTAAGCTCACTCTTGAACTTGTCAACAGAATCAGTAGAACGCAGAGTGAGGGGTAGGTTATTCCAGAGCTTAGGAGCTACAGCTTCAAATGAGCGGTCACCTCTAGTGTGGTAGTAAGTGCAAGGAACTTTAAGCAGATTAAGATCCCCACTCCTCAGAACCCGCACAGGGGTGTAGGGTTGGATCAGTTCTCTTATGTAGGAGGGAGCTTGTCCATGCAAGGCTCTGAAAACCAGAACCAAAATCTTAAACTTAAACCTAAAACACACAGGCAGCCATTGAAGTTCCTTTAGGATGGGGGATATGTGAAACCTCCTATTCGTGCGCGTCAGGACTCTTGCAGCAGAGTTCTGCACTAGTTGCAGACAATGGAGCTCCTTCTTGTTCAGACTAGAAAAAAAAACTATTACGATAGTCTAAACAGGATGACACGAAGGCATGAATGAGGAGCTCCAAATCATTTCTTGACACCATACGTCTAAGCTTCGAGATGTTCCTTAGTTGAAAAAAGCAGTTTCTCGTTAGCTGCTTACAGTGCTGCACAAAAGACATTTCACTGTCAAAGATGACTCCTACATTTCTAGGGCTTAACTTCACAGATCGGCCCAAATCACCCAGGTACTGCTTAATCTCCGGGACAGAACCAACAGGGGCAACAACCAGAGTTTCTGTTTTTTTAGCATTTAGCTGCAGGGAATTTTCATTAAGCCATTTCTTTATCTCCACTAAACAATGGAGCAAAGAGTCTAACTTATTCAGCTCAGACTGCTTAAAAGAGCAGTATAGCTGAATGTCATCAGCAAATAGGTGGAAGGAAAAGTCACTAAACCTTTGAATGATCTTACCCAAAGGGGTCAAATACAACAAGAAAAGAACAGGGCCCAGGATAGAGCTTTGGGGCACTCCACTCAGCAATTCTGCAGATTCTGACCTTATTTGGTTTGCTGTAACACTAAAGCAAAGTTCTGATGAAAAAGAGGAGAACCACTGAAGGACTGTCCCTGATAGTCCTATTTGGTCTCATCAGCAGAACCTGATGGTCAACTGTATCGAAGGCTGAAGAAAGATCCAAGAGAACCAGAAAAGTGCATTTTCCAGAATCAGCAGCCATCATGATGTCACTGGACACTAGGGATGAGCCGGATACTCGTTTCAGACGAGTATCCGGTACGGATAACGCATTTTTGACGAATACGAGCATGAAACAAGTAAAACGAGTCATTATCTGTAATCGTGCTGAAGGAAAATCTTCGTTGGGTAACTGACTGTCTTCACGCTCTGTGATTGGCCAGTCACATAGAGCGCCCGCCCCTCCCTACTTACAAAACTCTCTAGCCGACCGGGAGCGCAGTCCGTCCAGCTCATCCACGCACACACACACACAGACAGTTACGGATCTCGCTGTGATTGCTTCACTGTTGCTCACGCTTATTCAGTTTTCCCTAGGTTTTCTTCAGCTCGCCTCTTTTTCGGTTGAATATTTAAAGTTACTTTTTTCGTAACTTACATGGTGCAAGACAAGACAGAGCTGACGTGCTGTTGTCACTACCACCGCTCCGGTCGGGTTTTTTTTTTTTTTTTTTTAACTCTCTCTCTCTCTCTCTCTCTCTCTCTCTCTCTCTCTCTCTCTCTCTCTCTCTCTCTCTCTCTCTCTCTCTCTCTCTCTCTCTCTCTCTCTCTCTCTCTCTCTCTCTCTCTCTCTCTCTCTCTCTCACACACACACACACACACACACACACACACACACACACACACACACACACACACACACACACACATTAATCAACATTTCTTTGTTTAACTTTGTGTGGGAAAGTGCCAAGAACGTCAAGAAAAAAATCAGTTTAATCAAATTTAAATAAAAAAAATATAGAAAGTTGTGTCTGGTTCTAGCATTTCATATTTCCTAGTTCCTACTGCATGAGTTCAGATGTATTAATCCATGCACTCAAATATTAATGTTCTGATTTTATTGAAACACTTGTTCTGTAATAGTTTCTTTACTATTGTGATCAAAAATGTTTAATCTAAATTATGAGGCTGCTCTGTAAATAGCTTTCAAATAAACAATACACATAGCAACTTCTGATCAATCCATATCAATTTCAGACTTAAAATAATATATCGATGTAAACCACATCCACTTCCGTTAAACCACGCCCACTTCCGGGTTATGCCACGCCCATTCCGAGTACAGATACAGATAATTTAGTTGGTTGAACAGATACAGATACAGATAGTGGTGTACTCGCTCATCCCTACTGGACACCTTCAATAAAGCTGTTTCTGTAGAATGATGTTTAAGGAAACCAGACTGAAATGGCTCAAGGATGTTACTTTGGTTGAGGAAGGTAGACATCTGTTCATAGACCAGCTTCTCAACAATCTTAGAAAGAACCGGACGCTTGGAAATAGGTCTATAGTTGCTAAGGTAAGCTGGATCTAAACCTACTTTCTTCAGTAGTGGTTTCACAATGGCATGTTTAAGTGCGTTGGGAAACACACCAGTTGTTACAGAGAGGTTGACTATTTTGGTGATACATGGGCCTATTACCTCAAACACTTTTCCGAAGAGCCTACAAGGAATGACGTTGAATGAACAATATGAAGGCTTCATCTTAGCTACTAGCGCCGCAATGTCAATTAGCGTCATAGTCTTGAAAGAGCACCACATTCTAGAGGCGGGCTCAGAGACTGTAGGAGAACCCCCAGGGGAGGGCAAAATGTTATCTTTAATCGTCTTGATTTTGTTATGCTTTTTATGTTTCATCCCCAAGCCTTTTGTGGAAAATAAAAAGCCTATTTAAAGGTATATTAGTGTGGTGGCACCTGAGGTGGCCAATCAGATTCTAAGGGTGGCATGTGCTACCCCAGGCCACTCCCTGGGCACGCCCCTGGCCCTAAATGTGTCATCCAACCCATTCTAATGACCAGTCTAAACCAGTGGTGATGAAGCAGTGAAACATCTACCAGGCATTGAACAAAAAACAAAAAAAACGGAGGAAAGTTCTGTTCTAGAGACATAGTGTGACATTATGTTTGATGGTATTTTAAACATTTTACTTCAGTTTTTTCTCTTATTTGCTGAGGAAGTGCTTCTGCATAAGCAACATCCATGCAATCTTCATTCCAGCTGTAAACAAACATTGAGTTGCATGAACCATTTCATTTTGTCCTCCAAAACCACGAGGAAATCTTTCACTTCCCTCTAAGCCTCTGGAGATGCTATCTCTGTCATCGTTTGTACTCCATCTGAATCCAGATATTATAGTCCTGATAGCACAAGGCTTGCAGTCATTTGAGGTCACATGCATTGGAACTTGTATTGGTTTTTAACTAATCTCCACATTTTTCCAACAATAAAAAACCAAAGTAGGAAACATTCCTGACCAGGCCCTGCAGCCAAAAGAAATGAGAAAATAAATATTAGAACAGACTCTATTTTGAGTCTAATAAGGCCAGAACCAAGTTGCTCAGAGCACAGTTTCTAGTCTTGGGTCAGTGGTGTCCATTCGTGCTCCTCGAGGGCCTTTATCATGAATGTTTTGAATGATTCTCTGCTCCAAGACACCTTATTCAATGGTCAGAGTACCACTAAAGCCTGATTCATGCTTCTCAGTCAGCTCCGCAAGGGACAGACACGCACGGATTGACGGAAGTGTTTTGCTCTCATACTTCTCCGTCTCCTGGAGAGTGTTGCAAAGCAATTCCCCGGCAGGTCAACAGAGGGCGTAGCACTGTTCTGTGGTATCCTGTCATGTATCCGGTCCAAGATTGTGTGTTTATATTGCGTTTTTTGTACATAAGAGACTTTATAACACAGACAAATTTGTCTCTCATTCTCTTCCACCTCTTTGTGGGCTCACCACCTCTAAACCCACGTTTCCTGTCATTACGTCCACAAATAAAACGCTTGCTGTGCATCTTTTCACTCCTCCAGTCACGGGGGAATTAAACGTTCACATTTTAGAGTTTTTTCGTGAGGTATTCTTCAAGCTGCTCCGTGTCTGCCGCTAGTTGTCCTCGGCTCTCTTTTTGTTTTTGAGGGCACAATGGCGGCGGTGTAGACCAATCACAAGCGTGCGTTGTCCTTCTCGACTGACGAATGTTTAGAAAAGAGAGCTCGACTCCGTCCGTCCTTGCGGAGCTCTCCAGCAGGCCCGCAAGGACGTTGAGTGTCTCCGCTCTGACGCAGACGGAGAAGCATGAATCAGGCTCTAGGCATGTTCCAAAGCTCTACGGAAGTATGTTAATTAGCCATGTTCAGATGTGTCGGGCCAGTCAAACATGTAGGAGAACGGCACTCAAGGGCAGTACAATGATGTTCTAATTCTGGAACACCTTGATTCGCATGTGAGGTTTGTGTAATACCCTACAACGTCTAACAATCTGCCAGGACTGCAGAGGAAATGAAGCCTGTGAGGCTAGGCGTATCCCTATGATGTACTGATGTAGTACTTGTGATTGGTGCGCTGTCCTCACCATGAAAGAAAACCCACACTTGACTCTGAAGATAAGCAACGTTTTAATACATTACCATTTTCATCGTAAAGCCTTGTCATTATTTCAACATGGATGTCCAGGTTTCCCTCTTTCTGGATTATTTTAGTGCTGATTGGTAATCCGATTGTTCCAAAGATTCCATGCACACCCTTTCTTTTTCAATCAGTTTTCACTGACGAATAATCTTCTCTTGAGAACATTCTGCTTCTGTTTTGGACTTGCTCTCAGTCTTCATTTGTTTTGTTTTTTCAGGGTACTCAAATTTACATAGATAAGGTATTCTATATGTTGTGCTTCATTTTAAATTAAACATATTTATATGAGTTTCAACTGTCTGTCATGTACTTAGAGATTTATTAGCTTGTAAAAAATCATAATTAAAATGGTTACAAATCAAATGTCGCATATTTGATGTCATCGCAAAAGCTCTTGCCCACAGCTACTGACCACATGACCAGATCTTGAACCAACACCAGGAGGAAAGGGAATGCCCGTCCCTAAGCCTCCACCTGCTGTTCGGTCACGCCGACCAGAATAGCTAAGGATAAACGAAGACTCTACTAGAGTCATTGATTTCTGAAGTTAAGTTAAAGACGAGAACGTTCATCTGCCAAACGCTTCGTAAGCCGTGTACCCAGGACATCTCTGGACCGGACGATTGGACACTTGTGTCTCCTTTACCAGCCGAAGTGTCATCTTGGATGAAACCCATCCTCCTGATGTCCGGATCCAAAAGAGGGCCCTGTTTGGGTGAGGTAGAACACGACAGATGACGTTTGATGCTGTTTCTCTCAAAATAACTCAGTTATCCGCAAACCATCATTTTCACCCAGAACGCTTTCATTCTCTCTGAAAGAAACCTTCCGAGAACTTCATTCACGCATCCAAAACTCATCATTCTCATTTTTAGCTCCATTCAGTCACAGGTTTGTTTTTAAACACGTAATATCAATACTTTTAAAGATTGTCATTAAAATTGCCATCAATGAATGGTCATTTTATAATTGGCGTTTTCAAATCTTTAGTTTAAAATTGTCAGTAATAAATTCCTTCATTTTTTAAACTTGCCTCATTATTGAAACGAAACACGGAAAAGGGTTGCATTTCCATTTATCGAATGAAAAGAATCTTACTGAATCTTCTGTTGAATAAATAAACTTTTGCTATTAATTTAAGTATCTTAAATGAAGTATTAATCCGTAGATTAATCCTAGACCAAGCTCGTTGGTGTATGATCTTCTATCGCTTATATTAATATTTTATATTGATATATGATAGAAGCTTCATATATTAACTAGTTTGTGTCATCCTAGTTTTAGCACAGTTAGAACTGTGTGTGCGAGGTTTTTACCCCATTACATATTGGCACAGTGGTTGTCTCCATGTTGAATGTTCCTTCAGTCGTCCTGGAAGACCTTGCTGAACTTACAGCCATTTTTCTTCTCCTCTTCTTCATGACTGGTGTGACAACATCATTTAGGTGAGGCGAGGCGAGGCGTTGCGTGTTTTCACACAAAACCTAAAATAACTTTAGCTGCCTGTTGATATTAACTCAGTCACTGCCAGCCGTTTCCTGATCAGTAAAGCCCTTCGCTGCCAGCATTTCTCACCGTTTTTACAGTTTTTTTTAAGAGTCACAGAACGTTGTGCGCTAGGATGATGTAGACGCCAAAACAACCAAAACAAAGCGGAGACTCACCTCTTACATCAGGAAGAATCTGTGTGTTTCGAGCGTTATCCGTTTTTTCATAATCCGTTGTTGAATTGTGATCGGCAGAAGCTTTTCTGGTTCGCGTCTCACTTTTTTTACAGCAGCGGCCCAAAACGATCTCCTAACACATGGATTTTCTGCTTCCTGATCATGTGACGTGTGACCTATGGGGTTTAAGATCGGCTTTTGAGCTGGGATGTTTGTTCTTACAGTGCGGGGGCTCGTTCGACGCCCACACAGTAAAAAAATGCAAATGACGACTTTAATCGTCATTGGCAGTGAACGGTTGGATTTAAAATGACAACTTTAGGCGTCAACGGCAGTGAATGAATTAAAATTCACAAACATTTAAGGTTAAATCCAAGGAACAAATCTTTCGAGATCAGAAAATAACTTTTATTGGCTCCAAGATTCACATTATTATTATTATTTTTTTTGCCAGTAGGGGGACCCCGTAGTCCGAAAGTAGATGGGTGTGGTCATAGGCTCCTCATATGTTTGGAGCAAACATTTTTTGGGGGGTTTTAAAAATTCCACATCTTGGCCCCAGTCTCTGGAACAACAGATGGAAAATGTCTTGCTGGTAAAAAATTATTTTATTTCCAAGACGGAAAATAAGAGCACTCCACCACTAAATATGTATCGCTATCTAGGTTTTTGTCTAACTTACATAAAACTATACTGTTGATTTAAGCTCGGAAAAGCGCAGCGGTAGTGGGTTTTATTTTAGTTTGAGACTCAAAGTGCTGAAAAGTGAAGATAATGGAAAGACAAACACATGAGGGATTTCCTAGCATAGCGTTATCAGTCTAAACGCAGACGCTTCTGCTGGTGCTCCCAGAGGGAGAAAACTTCACAGCAGGATCGAACAGCTTTTTTTCAACACTGACAATAAAGTTATTACCTAAGCTTGTGGGATTCCAGAATATTAATCCTCTGTAGCGTTCGACTCGAAATGCTTCACGCCAAAACCGGAGCAGATTCAGGAATCAAAATCCAGTAGTGACATCAGCTGTAGCATGCATGAGCCGTGTTGACATTTATGGATGCATGTTTGGTTTTAAATCAACTTTACTTCTCATACTGCTGAATGTCAGCATTCCATACATACTGTTTTTATGTCTTAATAACTTTGACCTTTTCTTTTTGCCAGTTAGACATGATGCATAAATCAATCCGCGGGCTCTGGCAAGGTTACTGATATATGGATTTTGTTTGCAGTGACCTACAGGCCATTATCAGCAGAGGGCTGTGTGATGATGGGAGTTTTACTGTGTTTTTACAGTTTGTATCGACCTTGGATTATTAGTAATACGGGAAGTTTCTCTGAGGACTCTCAACGACGCGTTAGAGGGATCCATATATCCACTTTTTCCTATTTATGCTCCGAGATAAAGATGCATCGAAGAAATAAAAGTTGTGCTCTACCCCCAGTTCCTCATTAGGTTTATGAGTCACGAGGGTGCTTCCTAAAATGTCAACTGGTATCCAGTTATTTTTCATGCTTGCCCCATCCGTGACCCGTCTGGTTAGAGCCGTGGACAGGCCAGAGTCTGCACCGATTCAAGTGTCCTCTGGCAAGAAACGCAACCCCGTGTGACACCCGTCTGCAAATCAGTGAAGTTTGAGTGCAAATGTAGTTTGAAGAGTAAAAGTATTTGGTGAAGTTAATAGGAACAGAACAGAGCTTTCTAGTGAATCAAGTAGTCTGGGGAATATTATAAAACCACACAGGGATGCTCAGTTCCAGCAGCAGAAGGGAGGTGATGCAAAAGAGCAGTGATGATACAAAACAGCTGAGAGGTTGTTAATGAGCTGATAAAGCGCATTAACCTGGATGTTACTGTGCATTCACTTCATTCTCGGCTAAGTTTCATCTTCTAAACTGTTAATGTAGCAATATGCGTTGCTAATGGCGACAGATCTACAGACGACCTCTTTATCTAGGGACCGCTGTAGTTCTCCTCTGTTAAAAACACAATTTTTCCTAAATATTTTTATACCTCTGGGTCTTATTAATGTAGAAAGGACATCCGTAATGACATCATCTGGACCAGAATTAGCCCATATCTGGTGGTCTTGGGAACGTCAACACAGGAGGCGTTGGGGAAAAAGACCATCCGGCGTCACAGTCTGCACCGTCAGGAGACCAAAATGTGAAGGAATGACTTGGAAAGGTCTCAAACGGCAACAGCGTTCCATGTCATTTCCGGCACCTGAGTTAGACCTGGCCTTGGCGCCCAAAAATGTTTAACGTGATGTTGATGTTCTAGTGGGGTCAAATTTAAATGACAAAACGGTGGGCCTAGTTTGCATGTCCTGTAGGCGTCCAGATTGGACCTTGGATTAATAAAGATGACATCTGCATATCCGTGCGACGTTTAGCAGGAAATGTCTCGGTTTTGGCGAACAAAACAAAAACGGAGTCAAGTTAATACCAAATGGTAAATGGCCTGCATTTGATATAGCGCCTTCTAGAGTCCTGGAGCCCCTCAAGGCGTTTTACAACACAATCAGTCATTCACCCATTCACACACTGGTGGGGATGAGTTATGATGTAGCCACAGCTGCCCTGGGGCGCACTGACAGAGGTGAGGCTGCCGAGCACTGGCGCCACCGGTCCCTCCGACCACCACCAGCAGGCAACGTGGGTTAAGTGTCTTGCCCAAGGACACAACGACAGACTGAGCGGGGCTCGAACTTGCAACCTTCCGATTACGGGGCGAGCACTTAACTCCTGTGCCACCGTCGCCCCAATGCCAAACTAAAGGGGGGGGGGAAGTTTTATAATTTAACTAGACATTTATTTTAATAAAAAAAATATCCAGTCACGTTGGAAATATTTCCATCCATGCGTCATGTTTTTTGTCTCCCATAGATTGTTTTATTTGCTTTTAAGTAGAAAGCACTTTACCCTATTGCACAACATCCAACGTCTGAGTCAATTCGTTTCATGAAAAATAACTGGGTGCATGGGAACAAGCAGCAGCTGGGCTGATTAGTCATTAAAATGAAAAATCACATTTAATAAATGACTCTTTTCAGTCATTTTTCCAGCGTTGTGGGTGGGCTAGAGTGAGCCGTTTGCATTTTGAATGTTTCACGTTTATGATGTAGAAAGCCTGTTGTGCTCATGCAGAGAACATCTTTTGTTACAATCAGCACAAATCTGACCTGATTCAGAGAGAAAAGGACCAACAAAGCTGAGCGGTGAACTCACGGCACAAACAGAAGAAGGTGACTTCCATATCTACCGCGCCCAGATTCTCCTACAAATGTCAAAAGAAAACAAGAGTTTTGTTTTTAGATATCAGATAAAAAGAGAAGCCAAACCGTTTGTCACCGATAATCTCCTTACAGACTATTTTAGTCTGTTTTGGAACACAATCTGAATATTAACCACTTGGGGACAAATGCTAAATCAAAATGTGACATCAGACATTTTTAGAAATTTAGGGGTTGAGAGTTGATTATTCATTAAGGTGACTAACCACATAGATGAAAAAGAAAATGAATATTAATGAAAAACATATTTCAAAGGCAGAAAGTTGCTGAATTTTCCGTGACAGCCAAGTCAAACGGTTCCAGTGTGAATCCTCAGCACATCCACCCGGTGTCATAAAAACATCAAAACACAAACTCTCAGTGAATTCATGTATTTATTTAAAGATTCCTTTCATTGTTTGTTGAGGATTTTGGGGATTTTTCTTCAGCCTTTTTGCACCTTTATCAAGTGTTTGTCTTTTCCGTCTTAGATGGACCCAGAGGTCTGGATGAAGCGGCGCTTTTAGTTTGTCTTGTAAGATGATTGTTTAGTCTTTGCATATTTTGGTGCCATGGTCAGGAAGGAAGTGGAACCAAGGCACCAACGGTCAGGACCGTTTTACTTAATATCAGAAAAAAGGATCTGGAAATGGGACATTCAGGGTGAGGATGCCCTTTAGACAAAGATTTCATTTAAATGAAGAAGAAGAAGAAGAAGAAGAAGAAGAAGAAGAAGAAGAAGAAGAAGAGCGCCTCTCAAGATAAAAATCATGAGGCGCTACACAAAAACAAAAAATGTAAAAATATAATTTAGGAAATGATTAAAAATGTATTTCAAATTAGCAAAAATAGACAATTGTCATTAAAAATGTAAAGAAAGAGAGAAAGTTAATAGGAAAGAGGGAAATCAGTGGATCCTGAGGAAGGTGGAATAGGTGGGGAGAGCAGAATAAAGAGAGAGAGGTGAAGAAGGTCACACCAAAACCAGCCTGAACAGGTGAGTCTTCAGCTGCTTTTTAAAGGAGACCACTGAGTCCACTGATCTCAGGCTCAGGGGGAGAGAGGTCCAGAGTCTGGGGGCCACAGCAGCAAATGATCTGTCACCTTTGACCTTTAGCCTGGTGCTGCACAACCAGTAGGCTTTGATCACTGGACCTCAGGGACCTGCTGGGGGTGTAGGGACTAAGAAGATCACCAATGTAAGATGGTGCTTGTCCATGTAAGGCCCCATAGACCAGAACCAGGATCTTGAAATGAACCCTGAAGTTGACTGGCAGCCAGTGAAGCTGGAGGAGAAGCGGGGTGATGTGGGTGTGTTTGGAGGACTTGGTCAGAAGCCGAGCACAGGCGTTCTGAACCACCTGTAGACGGTTCAGGGAGGTTCTGCTCAGACACGTGAAAAGAGAGTTACAGTAGTCTAAGCGTGAGGAGATGAAGGTGTGGAGAACTGTCTCAAGTTCAGAGCGAGACAGAATGGGACTCAGCTTAGCAACGTTCCTGAGATGGAAGAAGGAAGAGCCAACAAGAGAACTGACATGAGAATCCAGGGTGAGAGCTGGGTCAAAGGTCACGCCAAGATTCCTGACAGAAGGTTTGGTGTGAGAAGCAAGCTGACCAAGAGAGTCTCTGACTTTGGGAACCAGCTTTTCTGGGGCACAGATGAGGATCTCAGTCTTATCTTAATTCAGCTGAAGAAAGCTCCCACCATCCAGGTTTTGATAGAGTCTAAGCAGGTGTGTAACAGCTGCAGCTTAGACATCTCATGGGGCTTAAAGGAGATGTACAGTTGGATGTCATCTGCATAAAGATGGTAGGAGATTCCTTTGAAGGAGCTCAGGATGTGCTGAAGAGGAAGCAGATAGAGGAGGAAGAGCAGAGGCCCCAGCACAGAACCTTGTGGGACACCATGGGTAAGAGAGGTGGTGGAGGACCTAAACTTGGAGATGGCCACAGAAAAGGAGCGCTCAGAGAGATAAGAGGAGAACCACTCCAGAGCCGTTCCTGATAGGCCTACCCAGTCTCTCAGCCTCTCCAGTAGCAGGTGATGGTCAGCAGTGTCAAAGGCTGCAGTCAGGTCCAGCAGGACCAGAAAAGAGAGTTACAGTAGTCTAAGCGTGAGGAGATGAAGGAGTGGATAACTGTCTCAAGTTCAGAGAGGGACAGAATGGGAATCTCATCCTAAATCATCTGATCCACTGTAAAAAAAAAAAACTAATAATAAATGATGCTAACTAACTTTAATCAGGGATTAGGAACTAACAGAAACGTGATGTCCTTTAGGGGAACATGTCTGTGTTTGATGTGATTTTAGTCATTTTAATTAAACTTTGTCAGATTAAAAACCACTAATTATCATTTTCTTGCCCGTCGCAGACGTTAACAAGAAAATACTCCTGCTGCCTAAATAGCCTTGTTAACTCAACAATCAACTTTAAAAGAATAATGTGACATCACAGAAATTTACCAGCTTTTTTTCATTTCTTCACTTGGATTTCGGGAATGCTGAATGCAGCCTAGAGCCAGGATTTTGTTTTTCTTTGCTAATGATGTTGTTTACACGTGTGGTCGATTGTGTGAAAAGAAAAATAAGGAGGTGTCTTGCAGTAAATAGCACAACTCATTCAAGATAATAATTAAAAAAATGAACTTTTGTGTCAAATTAAAAAGTTTACTCTTCTTTGGAGCCATTTTTCAAGTGTGAATAAAAAAAACATGTTTTTAATAATCATGCTTTAAATAAATGAATAAGGACAGAGGGAGGCTTATTTAGTTATGGTAAATGGACTGTGTTGGATACGGCACCTTCTAGAGTCCTGAAACCCCCCAAGGCGCTTTACAACACAATCAGTCATTCACCCATTCACACACACATTCATACGCTGGTGGTGATGAGCTACAATATAGCCACAGCTGCCCTGGGGCGCACTAAGTGTCTTGCCCAAGGACACAGCGACAGTGACAGACTAAGCAGAGCTCGAACCTGCAACCTTCTGATTATGAGGCGAGCGCTTAGCTCCTCTGCCACCGTCGCCTGTGCCATCTTTGCTTTTTTATCTGATAACACATTCTTGAATGTCCGTTTAGTCGCATGTGAGATATTTTAGGAACAAACTTGATGGCGCCTAGTGTGTAGGGCAGATGTGGCTAAAACGTAGCTCATCACCACTAGTGTGTGAGTGGGTGAATGATTGTGTTGTAAAGTGCCTTGGGGGGGTTGTAGACACTATATCAGATACAGACCATTTACCTTTTAACCAAGCTCACACAAACACATACGGACAGAGGTTTACCAAGTGAAATCATCTTAATTGTTATTTTATTTGTGAGTAAAATTCATCCTGAAAAAGGAAAAAGTACAGAACAGAAAATGTCATGACCATGGACGTAGATTTGGCATGGACGGAAGTGATATGTCCCTACCAATATCCAGTGATGACTAATGGGCCATTCCCATCTGTACCGGGTCGGCCCGGGCCGGGTAGCGTAGCTTGTTTACATATCTGGGTGGCCTGGTATTTTTCCGGGCCAACCAAGGCTCATTCTCAGCCCTCTTCTCGAGGGGGTCTGCTTCAGGCCGACCAGGGCCAACACACCCACTGCTGACAGCAAATTCACACCTTCCACTAGAGCAAGCCTCTGATTGGTGGGCAGAATCAGCCCACACGGGCTTAAGGCAAGGATGTGTGGAATCAACCGGGCCAGGCTGGGGCCGACTGGGGCTACCCGGCCCGGGCCGACCCGGTACAGATGGGAATGGCCCATAAATGGTCCCCACCAATAATCTGACCGCCTCCGCTAAAAAAAAAACCAAGCCTGTCAAATATCTTGTTACCCTCGAGCAGTGGTTCTGAATTATTTGCTGTTGTGACCCCCATTTATGGAAAGAAATAAATTGCGCCCCCCGAATTGAAATCAGTCCACAGTGTTTCAGCATTTTTCTCACCCAGCATGATTGTAGCCATGTCCAATTTTGCAGGGAGTATTAGCTCCTCTGCTATTGTGTGAGCTTTTTTGCACTTAGCAATGGGGTGAGCAACTTCGTATGAGGCTAACTGGGCCTTTTTATTAACTGATACAGCGTTCATCAAATGACCAGATTGTTGGCGATACTCTTCAACTTTTTAAGACGTACAGAGGCTTGTTAATATAACGGGGGCGCAAGGTCTCCAGGTGCCGCTTTAATTTGTTAGGTTTCCTACTGTCGGCTGCCAAAGTTTTTAGGCAGAAAACACAAATAGGTCTTTCTTCATTTCCGACCGTGTTCAGTTAAATTCAATTAAATTCAATGATACTTTATTAATCCCAGAGGGAAATTAGAGTTTCAGTACACACAATTCTAAGATAATAATAAAAATTATTATTATTATAATAATAAAAATGCATTGAACTTATATAGCACTTTTCTAGACACCCAAAGACGCTTTCACACGCTCTCACTGCTAGTGATGGTAAGCTACTTGTAGCCACAGCCGCCCTGGGGAGGTCTGACAGAGGCGAGGCTGCCATTTGGCGCCGTCGGCCTCTCTGACCACCACTAACACAGGCAAGTTGGGTGAAGTGTCTTGCCCAAGGACACAACAGCAGGATACCCCTGGCGGGAGCTGGAATCAAACCCATGACCCTCCGATCATGAGGCAACCCGCTCTACCACCTGAGCTACTGCTGCCCCACGATGAAGCATACATAGCCAAAGACATATGACAAGAATTGGTGACTGTGGTCATTCGCAACCCGAGTCACGCTACCTTAATAGAGATCATAGGGGTTACATGAGGATTGGTTCAGGTGGAGGGAAAAAAAGCAACTTCAGAGTTACCCTCCACCAGGAGGGCAGCTTTGCTATGCAAAAAACAAACAAACAAAAAAAAAACGCCTCAGACAGAAATGCAACAGACTTCGGATATCACACAACATAAGTGTCCACTAGGTGGGGTGGTAGGGTTTGGGACTATCCACACGTCCGTGCCTGCAGCCGCGATAAGCAGCGCTCGTCACCTCCGTCTGGACGGGGGGAGGAGGTCGTTGAGTTTAGACGGCACAGTGACTCCTGGAATGACTCAGTGGCCTTCACAACTTGCAGTCCCGCCCATGCTGGGACAGGGAGATAGAGTTGCCATAGTAACGGCAGCATTCCACATTTCTTCCGAGGGGGGTATTCATTTCAGCCTCACAGGCTCAAGGGCACCAGATTCAGATAAGAAATTGTTTTGGGGCCAGACAGAGATAATTTCCTCTCTGTCTTGAGGTTCCGTTGGTCCTCAACCTCTCAAAACCCAATTATGGCGTAATTAATCTATCCCAATCCGTGCTGATTTGTCCACTCGCTCCATGATCGCATCCATCTTTTTTTGCCAGAGCCTGAATCTCAGCCAAAGTTCCAAGCTTACGACTCATCTCGACAATTATATGAGTCTGTGCATTCACAGCCCGGTGCAATCCATCCCTGAGCTCCGGGAAAGAGTCAATATTCCTCAACAGCTCGTCAATTTCCCGGTAAGTCAGGTAACCTCCCAGGCCAAAAAGCAGGAAACCTGACACCATCACCACGAATATCCAGACATCTTCAGAATCCTCTACAGACAGCTGATCAGGTTCCGCTGTATCCAGCAGTCCATGATATGCCCAGCTAGCTCTGTCCCAGAGGGGCACCCGGGAGCCCCTTCCCCCGTTCTCATCGTTGAGAAAATTTTGTCAATCGCATTGAGTGACCAGCTGACCAGGCCCATTTTTAATAATTTCCAGTTTTAAGAAAAAATGTAGAAGCTCCGTACACCCAGAGACAGACAAAGAGCCTTGGGGATAAGACAGGGAGGAGAGGAGGAAAAAAGCATCTGTACTCTCCAAGAGCCGGAAGAAGATCACAGTAAATCCAAGCGCTACATAGGCTTCGTCATATTTTCTGGTCTTTTTTTGCCGGCTACTTTCACTACTTTCAAAAGCGCCTCGTGATTTTTATCTTGAGAGGTGCTATAGAAATGATATTTTCTTCTTCTTCTACTTTTGTCTTGCATCTGCTGATATTCTTTTCACCGTCATAAACTTCTCCATCTGTACTCCTCCATCAGCGCTCTCACTCTTGACACTGGGGTACCCGTGTGTGTGTTTGTAGTCAGTCTTCTTCTGCTGGGTTAAAAGGGCAGCTTATTGGTTAGTTAGATCGCTGCTGCCACCTAGCGACTGGGAGTGGTTTAGCATTCCATTTTGAAAAAATTGTGCAA